>NW_023270503.1:13268282-13281622 GCF_011800145.1 Mirounga leonina | reverse complement strand
CTTTCTTTCTTTCTTTCTTTCTTTCTTTCTTTCTTTCTTTCTTTCTTCCTCTTTCTTTCTTTCTTTCTTTCTTCCTCTTTCTTTCTTTCTTTCTTTCTTTCTTAGAGAACTTATTTATTTATTTGAGACAGAGAGAGTAAGTGAGAGAGAGAGAGCACAAGCCAGGGGGAGAGGCAGGGGGAAAGGGAGAAGCAGACTCCCTGCCAAGCAGGGAGCCTGACATGGGTCTCCATCCCAGGACCCTGGGATCATGACCTGAGCTGAAGGCAAATGCTTAACTGACTGAGCCACCCAGGTGCCCTGACATTACTTCTTTAAATAAGCTTTCTGCCCCTTTCTGTCACTTTCTCCCTCTCTTCACCTTCTGGAACTGCAATAATTTGCAAATTGTTTCTTTTGATGGTATTCCATAGATGACATAGACTTTCTCCATTCTTTTTCATTATTTTTTCCTTTGTTATTCTCTGACTGGGTAATTTCAAAATTTTTGTCTTTTAATTCAAAGGTGCTTTTTTCTGTTTGATCTGTTCTGATGTTGGTGCTCTCTATTGCATTTTTCATTTCATTCATTGTATTTTTCAGTTCCAGAATTTTTTATTTTTTTTATGATTTATATCTCTTTGTTAAACCTTTCATTTTGCTCATGTATTGTTTTCCTGCTTTTGTTGAATTTTCAATGCTTTCTTATAGCTCATTGAGCTTCCTTAAGACAGCTATTTTGAATTCTTTATTGGATAAATCACAGATATCCATGTAGTTGGGATCAGGTACTGTAAGATTATTGTGATCTTTGGTGGTCTCATGTTTCCCTGATTCTTCATGCTCTCTAAAGTTTTATATTGCTGTCTTCACATTTGAAGTAACAGTCACCTCCTCCAGTTTTTACTAACTGCCCTCCCTCTCCAACTGCCCAAACTTATATATTTTTAGTCACTAAATTTTGGGGTGGATTGTTACACAACAATAGATAACAGGAACATTTGTATATATAGAGCCTTCTCCTCTCTTTTAGTGGCTAGATAGTATGCTGTTTTTTTTTAAAATATACTGCAATTTATTTAAACATTCTCCAATGTTTATTATTACAAACAATAGTGCAGTGAATATCTGTATACATATGTTATGTATGTTATATATATAGTGAAAGAATATTTAAAGGACAAATCCCTAGAAGTATATGTTGGTTCAAAGGATTTATGCATGTCTAATTTTCTTAGATATTTCATAATGGCTCCATAGAGTCACATCAATTTTCATAACCTTCAGAAATGTATGAGAATGCCTATTTTCTCATATCACCAATATAGTGTGAAATCAACTCATTTGCTTTTTTTTTTTTTTAACCAATCTTGTAGGTGAAAAAAAAGGTATTCAATTGTAGTTTATTTAAAAGATTTTATTTATTTATTTATTTATTTATTTATTTGAGAGAGAGAGAGCATGAGCACAGGGAGGGGCAGAGGAAAAGGGAAAAAGAGAATCTCAAGCAGACTCCGCACTGAGCACGGAGTCTGATGCGGGGCTTAATCTCAGGACCCGGAGAGCATGACCTGAGCTGAAATCAAGAGTCAGATGCTGGGGCCCCCGGGTGCCTCAGTCAGTTAAACATCTGCCTTCAGCTCAGGTCATGTTTCCAGGGTCTTAGGATCAAGTCCCACAATGGGCTCCCTGCTTGGTGGGGAGTCTGCTTCTCCCTCTACCCTTCCTCCTGCTTGTGCACTCTCTCTTGCTCTCTCTCTTTCTCTCTCTCTCACTCTCTCTCAAATAAATAAATAAAATCTGAAAAAAAAAAAAAAGAGTCAGATGCTTAACTGACTAAGCCACCCTGGTGCCCCTCAATTGTAGTTTAAATGGGTATTTCTTTTATTATGAGAGAATTTGAGCATCTTTCCAAATTTTTGAATCATTTATAATTCCTTTTCAATGAATTGTCTGTTCATATGTTTTTTTCTGCTACATTGCTGGTCTTTCTTTTTATTCATTTGTTAGGGATCTTTAAAGAAATTATGTCTTTGTGATGTGTTGTAAATTATTCCCAGTTTTTCATTTTTTCCTTTGCTTATAATAGTTTTTGTTATGCAGATTTTAAAAAATCATTGGAAGGACAGTTACAAGATCCACCCTCATAATAACATTTTTTAAGTACACAATACAGTATTTTTATATACAGGCACAATCTTTACAGTATTTAAAAATTTTTTATATAGGTGAATTTATCAATTTTAGTTTTGGGATTTTCTGGGTTTTGTGTCATACTTAGGCTTTCTCTATTTCAGTAAGACTTAAAACACTTGTTTTTTTAAAGATTTTATTTATTTATTTGACAGAGAGAGACACAGCGAGAGAAGGAACACAAGCAGGGGGAGCAGGAGAGGGAGAAGCAGGCTTCCCGCCGAGCAGGGAGCCCGATGCGGGGCTCGATCCCAGGACCCTGGGATCATGACCTGAGCCGAAGGCAGACGCCCAACGACTGAGCCACCCAGGTGCCCCTTAAAACACTTTTCTAGTACTTTTTAAAAATGTATCTTTTATATGTCTGGAATTTATTTTGTAGTACGGAGTGATGTAGGAATCAAACTTAATTTTTTCCATATGACCAACCATTTTTTCTAATATTGTGTACTAAATATACATATTCTTTTGCCAAGCATCATTAATAACCACATTTATCCTAGAAAAAGAACTTGCATGCCCACATACTAGCATATTACTGTATACATTGTAGCAGAAATGGTGTACAGTATTTTACATGACTTATCTCATTTAATCTTCAAAGAATCCCTAACCCTATGAAGTATTCTCATTTTGTGGCTGTGGACCCTTTTGATTTTGAGAGGGTTTTAAGTAATTTTCTAAGGGAATAAGACCTAGGATGTAGCAGTCAGGATTCAAAACCAGTTCTGTCATGCCCCAAATTCTGCTCTTCCTAACAATACTACATATAAGTGAGGATGCCTGGCTTTAAACCACTGTGCCATTCAGTTTACCTCTTCATAAGAGGCACTCAACAAGTATTTGATTTAACAAATTAATGCAAGTCCCCTTTTAACTAAAAAAATTGTGAGGCTGTTTTATGGCCCCAGAGAACACACCTGCTTCAGAGAAAAGTCTTGTTGGGAAGTAAGTTGCCTTGTGTTGCAAGCCTGCTGATGCTAGTGGGATCGTATTTGTGGGTCACCTGTTATCTCTCCACTGTGTGTATTATATCCCTGGTCCAATCAAGGTAGCTGTGAAATTGGTTTGGTTACCAAAATATCTAAGGATGTTTGATGTAGGAAAAATGTTAGGGTTCGAAGCCGATGGCCGAGAAAGAATTCTTTTTTTTTATTTTTTTAAAGATTTTATTTATTTATTTGACAGAGAGAGACACAGTGAGAGAGGGAACACAAGCAGGGGGAGTGGGAGAGGGAGAAACAGGCTTCCTGCAGAGCAGGGAGCCCGATGCGGGCTCGATCCCAGGACCCTGGGACCATGACCTGAGCCGAAGGCAGACGCTCAACTACTGAGCCACCCAGGCGCCCCTCAAGAAAGAATTCTTGAGACATCTTTGGTGCAAAAAGGTGATTTTATTAAAGCACAGGGACAGGACCCGTGGGCATAAAGAGCTGCAATGGGGTCATGAGGAGTGGCCCATTATATACTTTCAAGTTGGGAGGGGGTTAGGGACAGCCTAAGTCTCTAAGGAATTTTGGAAGCAAGGTTTCCAGGACCTTGAGGCGGCTAGCTTTTGTTGGGAAAAGGTCATTTATTACCATCTAATAAAACCTTAGTCATGAGACCCTTCAGATGTATATCGGTGGGCCATATGCTTGGGGGATGATTGCCATCACGTATCTTGGGGGGGTTTAGAGATAAAGGAAGTTTCCAAAGGAATTTTTATACGTTAAAGTAGACTTACAGGATCGTGGGGGTGGAGGGGGGTCAGGCTAGGATTGCCTTTTGCCCCTAGCAAAGTAGTAACATCGAGGCAGTTGAGTCCCTAGAGGAATGTCACTCTGCCTGTTTCAAGGACTTGTCAATGGGCTGTAGGTAGTAAGGAAATTTAATAATTTTTCTTCTGCCTTTGTTTCCCACATCATTTTCAGTTCAAATCCATTCTGATCAGCTATAGATCAGAGGTTCCAACAACCTCCTGCTTGGGTTTGATTAATTTGCTAAAGCAGCTCACAGAACTCAGAAACATCTTATTTACTAGATTACTGTTTATTATAAAAGAAGATAACTCAGGAACAGTCAGATGGAAGAGATGCATAGGGCAAGGTATGGAGAAATGGGCACAGAGCTTCCATGCTCTCTGAGTACACCACTCTCCCTGAATGTCCAAGCGTTCACCAACCCAGAAACTTTCTGAACCCATGTTTTTGTTTTTTTATGGAGGCCTCATTATATCAGCATGATTGATTAAATCATTGGCCATTGGTGATTGAACTCAATCTCTACCTCCTTTCTTCTGCCGGGAGGCCGGGGAGGTGGAAATGAAAGTTCCAACCCTCAGTCACAGGTTGGTTCCCCTGGCAACCCATCCCCATTCTTAGGTGCTTTGCAGAAGTCACTTCATTAACATGAACTCAGGTGTGGTTGAAAGGGGTTTATTAGAATATCAAAACACCTTTGTCACTCACATCACTTAGAAAATTCCAAGGGTTTAGGAGACCTATGTCAGGGATGGGGATGAAAATAAAACATGCATTTCTTATTATAAATCACAATATCACATAATAGTATTAAAGAGTTTCATTCCTGGATAACTTAACAAATTATAGCCCTAGGTTTACACATTTTTACTATCATTTTTAGTTCTGAATTTAGTGTCAAAATTCTGAATTCTGGGAAGATAGTGGCAAGTGATGGCAGTAATAAAATCATTAATGTCAATATATTTTTCTTAAATCCTATGTTCTGGTTATAATTTGTTAATAAGTTTCTTTGGCATATATATTTTCCTCCTAATTTTTTCTTTTATTTTTCTTCCTTTAATATGGTGCTAAAATTCAACTAAGTAAATTTGAAGGTCTAATTTGCTTTATTCAATGATTTATGAAGCAGTCAGCATCCCATCTAGCAAGTAGAAAGAAGCTTCAAGTTGCTGTACAAAAATGTAAGGTCTTTATAGACCGATGGAGAGGGAAAAGGAAGGTTTCTAACAAAGAGTGGGTTGTTTCAGGTAAAGACACCTTTCTCTGGGGGAAGGTCAGGGGTTGGTCAGACATATTGCCTCACTGGTATTGATCAGGAAATTCCAGATTGACTGGTTAAAGGTCATATTCCTGGGGGAGGTTGAAACTGCAGTTAAATCTTTGTTTTGCTGTCATGGGGTAAGTGACTCCATTTTGGGCCTATTGTGTCTTTTTTTAAACAGTTCCCTTCTTTTGATCAGACTCTCAGCCTAAATAAGAGAGGTGATCAAAATTGAAGGCATTTGCACCATGCTTAACTACTGTTCTGTAGTTCTGGTGGATTTTTTTGCTGAATCCCTGTAGTGTTTATAAATTAAGACTTTAGGTCCACAATTATTTTTTAAAAGATTTTATTTATTTATTTGAGAGAGAGAATGAGAGAGAGAGAACATGAGCGGGGTTAGGGTCAGAGGGAGAAGCAGGCGCAGGACTCGATTCCAGGACTCCAGGATCATGACCTGAGCTGAAGGCAGTCACTTAACCAACTGAGCCACCCAGGCGCCCCTAGGTTCACGATTTTTAGCTGGTCATTTTCTTCATTCCTTCTCTGTCATACCAATTTTTTTTTTTAAAGATTTTTCTGTTGTTTTCTTTTTTAAAGATTTATTTATTTATTTTATAGAGAGAGCACACACGTGTGTGAGCAGGGGGAGGGGCAGAGAGGCATCTTCAAGTAGACTCCTTGCTGAGCACGAGCCCGACTTGGGGTTGGATCCCAGGACTCTGAGATTATGACCTGAGCCGAAATCAAGAGCCAGCCGCTTAACTGACTGAGCCACCCAGGCGCCCCTGGCATGCCAGTCTTAGTGAGATCGTTTGCTTGGTGGTTAGCGGCTACGAACATGCATCCACACTTTTGAGAGAAGACAGTGCACTAGGCGAGTACTATGATTACTATAAGCAGGATAATTCCCAATGTCTGGAGTGTATTTCCAACCCAAAGCAATCAAAAGCAAGGTAGTCAAAGAAAGATATGTTGAAGGAGTCACCTTTTTAAGCCAAGTGCCTTCCTCAGTGATCATATGTAATTGAGCTTTAACTCGCCCAGAAGTTCATCAGGTGCCGCAGGTGCTGTCTCCCATAGCACAGATAGCCCCTTGCTCAGCTAGATGATAATCAAGGGCTATCCTATTATGGAGTACAACTTTGACCAGAGAGTCTAAAGATTTTTGTTGCGTAGCTATGGCCCTAGCAGTGGATTCTGCAATATTTTCAAGAATTAAGGGAAGATTCCTGATCATATTCTTTTTACATTTACTCCTGACTAGGGAAGTAGGGATCTATCAAAGGAAGCTAATTTTGAATCATGAATCCTCCATGATAGGTCCTTTCTAACCCAATGATGTAAGTTCAGGGGAGTTAAATAGTGAGGTGTCTGTCTATAAACAGTTAGGGGCACAGTTAGATAAGAGGCATTGCCCAATTACGTGCCAGCCATCTAGGCATTCAGAGACCCAAGGAGAATGATAACCACCACAGACAAGATAAATCCTGTCAGGGCATAAACCACTTCTATTAAGGTGGCACTATTAATGGCAGGGATTGTTGCATTTGCTTGTTCAAGCCAGAGGTCAGTTAGGTTTTTACCTACCCTGAAATAAAGCATTGTTCTAAATTCTAGAGGTGGGTGCCTGGGTGGCTCAGTCGTTAAGCGTCTGCCTTCGGCTCAGGTCATGATCCCAGCGTCCTGGGATGGAGCCCCACATCAGGCTCCCTGCTCGGTGGGAGGCCTGCTTCTCCCTCTCCCTCTCCCCCTGCTTGTGTTCCCTCTCTCGATGTCTCTGTCAAATAAATAAATAAAATCTTAATATATAAATAAATAAATAAATAAATAAATAAATAAATAAATAAATTCTAGAGGTTACCCTCCACCCCCTTAGCAATAGTCTGGAGATACACATAGTGGTGTTATCTTTCCAGGCCAATGCCAGAATAAAGGAAGGGAAGAGAAGAAGAAAGGGTTTTATGTTTAGTTAAAGTATGAAGTCTTGATCTGGCAGCTTGGGAGGAAGCAGTCTACCTCAGTGTCAACTACTTCTCTTCCTAGTCAATTTGATTTGGAGGTTTCCAGCATTTGTACAGGACCAGATGTCCCGGGAAGCCTTCTTTAGCAGAGAGATATGTACTAAAGCCTCAGGACCCTGAAGTTTAGTGAGGAGGACTTGGTATAATCCCTTCCAAGGAGATCCAGAGGGTAGTCTTTGTTCTTAGTCATTCCAAATTAGAAGGTGGGAGAAAATTGGAAGTGTTAGTATTTCAGGATTTTTTCCTTCGGTGCCCACGGTTCTTGGTCACACCTCTTTGAAAAATGAATAGTTAGACTCCGTCAGAGTGGTGGGCAGCAAAGCAAGGTTTATTGATAGTGAAGCAAAGTTTATAGAGTGATTATACAAAGGTCCCGTAGAGGGAGGGAATCCGAAAGGGTTGCCATCGGAGTGTCTAAGTCTGGGGGTTTTTATGGGCTTGTTGGAAGGCTGTTTTAATCTGATTAACCTTCCATGTGCCCGTCATCCAATCAGGTTGTTGTTGCTATCTATCATGTGGGAAAGGACGGAGGGCTCCTTCCAGGGTGGTGTAAAATCTTTTTAAGACTGGCTTCCTCTTAGGGCAGAGGCCCCTTGTCCCTGCCTGCCTTTCTTCCAACTATCCTTCATCATTAGCTTGGGAAGTTTTCCAGATATTTGAGGAAACTAGAAAGATCCAGGATTCAGTTCAGTTTATAAGTATATAACAAAACTTGAGACAGTTAACCTCAAAACCTCAGAATCTAATATAGACAAAGGTGAAAACATAATATTTTTCTCTACAATTGCCCCCATTTTTTACCCAAAGATAGTAAAACTAATTTATTTGCATTGAACTTGGCTTGATTAGTTAGGTAAGTGCAGCAAGAACAGTGATTGATCATATAAGCTCTTTTTAAGACTGTTTTGCTGGAACCTTTCATAAGGAATCTCACATTGAACTTTTCTTAAAAGCCTCTGAGGCCAGGAAGCCAAGCCAAGGACTGGCCATCAGATTCTAGTTGGTAAGATTGCTGGAAACCCTGTAAGCAAGGTGCTGGGCTGATTTTCCCAAGAGGCTTTATTGACTTCATGAAGTTAATCTTAGTGCCTTAAAGCTGTCTGGTCATATCTGAGTCTTTGTACATCTCTCTCAAATATGACATTCCAGTCAAAGCCTTGGTAATAGAGCCAGTGTTTAGGACAGATTCTTACTGAATTTATGCATATTAACTAATTATATTGCCATTAAAAGAACACTCAGGGATTTCTGAATTCTGGGGGGATCAGATAGGGAGAAAAGTAAATGTTTCATCTTTGTTTACATAGGTATACTTTACCAAATTGCTGTAAGCCCTAGATAACTTAAAGAGAAAGGGTTTCCTGGAGTGCCTGGGTGACTCCCTTGGTTAAGCGTCTGCCTTTGGCTCAGGTCATGATCTCAGGGTCCTATGATCCCTGCTTAGCAGGGAGTCTGCTTCTCCCTCTCCCTCTGCCCTGTCCCGCTCATGCTTGCTCTCTCTCAAATAAATAAAATCTTTTAAAAAAGAGAGAGAGAGAGAGAAAAGTTTTCCTTACATTTAGGAAAATAAAACATTAAGGAATCAGCAATGTTTCAGACAAAAAGTCATCAAAAATTATAATCATCCTCAGTTTATTCACTCTCATGTTATTAACTCTTGTTCTGCTTGTATCCAGTTTTTTCTTTTTGTTTTTTTAAAGATTTTATTTATCTATTTATTTGGGAGAGACAGAGAGAGAGCACAGGAGCTGGGAGAGGAACAGAAGGGGAGGGAGAGTGAGGGGGAAAGAATCTCAAGCAGACCCTGTGCTGAGTACAGAGCCCGATGCAGGGCTTGATCCCAGGACCCTGAGATCATGACCTGAGTTGAAACCAAGAGTTGGATGCTTAACCGACTGAGCCACCCAGGTGCCTCTGAATCTAGTTTTTGCTATTACTTTGGAAATACCCAGTTCAGTTATATGATCTTAATGTTAATCAGAAACATGTGTTTGCCAGAGTCCTTTCTATGAATCTCCTTGAGGATGAAGCACTACTGCAGGGACACTTTTGCAAAAGCACCTGAATAATACAGTCACTCTCTATAAATGACAAAGATTTAAAATGCCCATTGTTAAAGTTCTGTTGAGAGTTCATTATAAGGGAATTGACAAGGAAATTTGGTTATTTCTCTAACATGCAATGTTTTAAAATAATAACTAGAATTATGACTGATAACATTATACCAGGACATATCAGATTTCTAGGAATTTCATACAATTTCTAGAACACTTATATACCTATACAAATACAACATAAAGAAGGCTTAGTATTACTTCTTATTTGATAGTGCTTCCTATGTAATTTAACATATCAAAAAGCCTAATCTGTATAACATTTCCTTTTTTATAAGGAGACAGAACAAATCTTTTAAGATGTTCCAGGGATCCTCCAAAAAAATTGCAGTTAGTTTGAAGTCAAAAAAACTTCATTTAGAATTTGATTTTGGAAAGTTTTGTCAAAAATACCAAAAGGCTTCAGAAATACCTAGTCAAATAGGATTATAGGTCACTATAAAATATACTTAGTTATCTATTTAACCATAGCAACAATTTAAAACTTTGCAGACAAATACAGAAATTTTAATAGTTGTAAAAAAACCAAACCAAACAAACAAACAAACAAAACCCACTTGCTCTTTTAATAGAGAAGATTCATCTTTCTTAAGTAATCAGAAGACCTGATAAAGACAACATAGGAAATTACATTGGCAAGACACAAAATCTTTGTTTTCTAGGCAGATTGCTTAAAATGTAAGGAAAAACCTTTTATAATCTCCTATCAAAAGCAGACCAAGTGTAAGAAAACACTTTCTTTTTAGCAGATGAATGAAAATTAAGCTCCTGTTTGGCATAAGTATATTATTGACTTTAAAGCTCAATTTTATAACTCTCATAATAAATTCATTTGATTTTAGCCAAATTGACCAAATAAGGTAAGATTCTCTCTCTCTTCCCAACTTTTGATTTGTTTTTTAATCTCTTCTTTACCATTCTGAAGTAACCAGTTTCACTTTAGGACAAAATTACTTCCTTTTCCCTCAAAAAAAAAAATGCATCTCTACTCCTCATAACTTCTTTTATCCTACTTTTCATATATACAAAGATGTTTCCCTTATCATTTCTAGTAGCTTTAATTACATATATTAGAATTTTTAACCTTTAAAAATCTTAATTTTTAGTGAAAATAAAGAAGTAAACAATTATGAACTGTCTTTAACATTAGCATTCTGTGGCTTGGCAAATTTATAAATATATTTTATAATTTCTAAAAAACATGCTTTCTCGTAGTGGATTTTTCAGTGTGGCACAAAATATGCTTATTAATAGACCCAAATATCTTTTAGTTTCTCTGTAAAAGGAAGCCAAAAGTAGATAAACCTATGTTCAGTAATTAATGTTGCAGTATTTTATCTTATTTGGAAATGATCTAGAAATCCATTGACTATCCATCATTTAATTTAACTTAGCAAAATTTTAAGGTTTTGGGTTACCAAAAAGATTTGGGGAAACTATTTTAAGAGTTCACCTAAAAACTTTTTCTCCTACTTACATCTATTTAATTTACTTGTTCTTAAAAATTATGTTTAGATGACCTACAAAAACTTCATGACAGTAGACAAAGTCAACCATCACCCCAAGCTATTTTTCTTGGTGACAAATTTTGTAAGAGATAACATGAACTTATTTGATTAATAGGCCCATGTAGAATAAAAGTATTATATTTAATGCTGATAACCCTAAAGATATGCCTGTTTTAATTAAACCAACATTTTATTCTATTTTATTTTATTTTTTAAAAGATTTTATTTATTTATTTGACAGAGAGAGGCACAGCGAGAGAGGGAACACAAGCGGGGGAGTGGGAGAGGGAGAAGCAGGCTTCCCGCCGAGCAGGGATCCCGATGAGGGGCTCGATCCCAGGACCCTGAGATCATGACCTGAGCCGAAGGCAGATGCCTAATGACTGAGCCACCCAGGCGTCCCTAAACTAACATTTTAAACTCGCTCTAATACAGAATATTTTCCTTGAAATATATTTGGGTTAATTTTTATTACATTTTTGAGAATTTAATTTATATAAGAGCTTAATTTTCTTTAAACCAATTATATAGAGCTCTTTTACAAGTTAATTTTGGCAATACCATTCCGAGGTAGGAAATACCATGCATTTATGACATATAAATATATACACACACAGGAACATACAGGCTGACACAAACAGAGACCACATAGATTCCATTCTAAAATTTTAACCATGAGGTGGATATTTGTGAAGACATTTAAGTTTTTTTTAATTCACCTAAGTTTCAAATAATTTTCCCCATTTTGTTTTTCCTTTGTTAATAAATATCTTCCTTAAGTTGGTGGGTTTTTTTTTTAAGTTGATTTTTTTTTTTAAGATTTTATTTATTCATTTGAGCGAGAACAAGCAGGCGGAGGGGGAGAGGGAGAGGGAGAAACAGACTCACTGCTGAGCAGGGAACCCTATGCGGGGCTCGATCTCAGAACCCTGGGAGCATGACCTGAGCCAAAGGCAGACATTTAATGGCTGAGCCACCCAGGTGCCCCAGGAGACTTTTTCATTAATTTTAATTTTAGTTCATATTTAATAGTTGTCTCTTTAAGGTAAAACATAGCAGTTTGCAAGAAAATCTTTCAGAGTTCTGCCAACTCTAGGAGGGCCCTTTGAAGGTAAATATGGGGGTGTCTATAAGGCCTTTATCCTATTGGACATTTTTTTTTTTTACAGTCATATAGTCATTTTCAAAGCAGAAAAACAATTCAGAGTACCCAAGTAAGGGAGAATAGAAGGGAGCAGTAGGAGTTACATAGTCTTATAGTCTTGTTTTATATATATATTTATATATTTAATTTTTCATTAGCCTTTGCAATGAAACTTACAATGAAGCTATTGTGGAATTTTTAAACCTTTTGGAGTTTTCTGTGTGCCAATTAAAATAGGTATCCCATTCTGTTGGTTTGATTTGGGAATCTTTGTTTTAAAGTGCACTTCTTAAATGATCTTGTCTAATTGGAATGTTCCTCATTATGACCATTGTAACTCTAGGTTCTTTTTAATAGTATTTTGCCATCTTGTACGTATCTACAGATTTTGGGACCACAATCCTTAAATATAAAATAAACAGTTGTGCTGGAAGATAGTGTGTTTGACTCTTTAGAAATTAAAGATCCCATTGACAGAGAGAGACAGCGAGAGAGGGAACACAAGCAGGGGGAGTGGGAGAGGGAGAAGCAGGTTTCCCGCCGAGCAGGGAGCCCAATGCGGGGCTTGATCCCAGGACCTTGAGATCACGAGCCGAGCCGAAGGCAGAGGCCTAACGACTGAGCCCACCCAGTCGCCCCAAAGATCCCATCTTTTTAGATAGCCTTTTGGGTCTCTTGGAACCATATTAATACTAAGAGGGATGTGCTGTGAGATTGGGGATTATGTGGTATTTTATAATGTACCTTGTTGCACGGAAATTTTCTTGAGGTTGGCAGGTGACCGAGTGTCAGTCTAACTCATTTTATGATCAACTTATCCTAACACGGGAGTCTTTGAATTAGGTGGTGAGTGCTCTAACAGCTTTTAAATGCTCAATCCATGCCCACCAATTTTGTGGCAGCTTCTGAGATTCCCATTAGCAATAACCTTTAACTATACAAAATGAGGCAAACAAATATGTGCACCTTAATCTACCAGCATTAACCAATGAGCTAGAGACTGGGAAAAAGACTGAAACAGCAGACCCCAAAGGATGGGGACTGCAGACTGACTCCCAACAAATGGAGAACTGCAGCTGCCACCAGCCGTTCCCAGCATAGAATCCAGGGAAGGATGCCAAGGGGTGCAGTTTAGATGTTACTGTGCACACCTCCAGCATTTCCTATTGTGGACCTTGGACTGGGGAAAGGATTGAACCTGCAGACAAATGGGAAATAGCAATGAACGGGGACTGCAGACGGGGGGCTCCACATACATAAGGAACTGTGAATTCCTTATGTATGTTCTACTAAAGTTCTCATGTGGATCTTGGGACAGAATCAGGGGCTACTAACAGTTCTCATGTGGATCTTGGGACAGAATCAGGGGCTA
>NW_023270503.1:13265713-13268272 GCF_011800145.1 Mirounga leonina | reverse complement strand
GGCTACTAACAGTTCTCATGTGGATCTTGGGACAGAATCAGGGGCTAGGAAGTTACACCAATTGGGAATTGCAGACTGAAAAGCCAGTTAGATCAGTAGCTCGATGCATAGAGCGTGAGCTCAGAATCAAGAGGAAATTACCCATGGCCTTCAGACGTGGCAAGAAAGACAACTCAAAAAGTTCACAGCACACCTGTGTTTCTCATTGTCCCCCAAACCACTGGAAATTTCCTTTGGTCCTGCTGCTCCCACCAAATCTGTTAAAAAGCAAAATTAAAAAAAAAAAGGTAAAATTCAACTGAGTAAATTTGAAGGTCCAGTTGGCTTTATTAAATGATTCATAAATCAGGCAGCATCCCATCTAGCAAGTAACAAGGAGCTCTTAGAAGCTGTACAAAGCAGAAGGTCTTTGTTTTTTGGGTTTTTTTAAAAGATTTTATTTATTTATTTGACAGAGAGACAGAGAGAGAGGGAACACAAGCAGGGGGAGTGAGAGAGGGAGAAGCAGGCTTCCCGCTGAGCAGGGAGCCTGATGTGGGGCTCGATCCCAGGACCCTGGGATCATGACCTGAGCCGAAGGCAGACGCTTAACGACTGAACCACCCAGGTGCCCAAACAGAGGGTTTTTATGGAGTGGATTGCTTCAGGCAAGATCACCTTTCTTGGAGGGACTGGCAGGTATCTATCATGCAATTTACCTCACTAACATTGATCAGGAAATTCTAAATTGATTAAAGGTCATGTTCCTGAGAGAGGTTGAAACTGCAGTTAAAATCTCATTTTGCTATCCTGGGGGAAAGTGACTTCATTTGTGACCTGTTTTTTTTTTTTAAACAATGGAGAAGAAATATTTTAAGGCAATATGAAAGGAAATAAACCACTAATGTTAGAAACGGGTATTTGTTAGCAACAGTACAGTAATAATGATGTTTTGTTAAATATCATATTTGCCACTTACTATAAACTTTATTAATAATTTATTTGATTTATAATGGGTCAGCGGATGGTAAACTAGTTTAAAATCTACAACTGTAGGGGCATCTGGGTGGCTCAGTCGGCTGCGCGTCTGACTCCGGCTCAGGTCATGATCTCGGGGTCCTGGGATCGAGCCCCGCATCGGGCTCCCTGCTCGGCGGGGAGTCTGCCTCTCCCTCTGCCTCTGCCCCTCCCCACTGTTTGTGCTCTCTCTCTCTCTCTCAAATAAATAAATAAAATCTTTAAAAAAAATCTACAAGTATAAAATGATCTGGGAAAAGAAAATCAGTTAAGATATCTGTGCTAAAGCATCATCATTTAATGTGGTGTTCAATAAAATAATTAGGAGTTTGGTCTTGAAAAAAATTTTACTTATTTAAAACAATATACGCAAACAATGAAAAGAAATCCAATAGATTATTGGATTACATATAGCAAAGTTCTGGTTTACATAGTTTTTAAAACTCTAGGATTTGAACTTGAAACACGTTGAAGGTTTGGGCAAGCAGATGCTTTATATATCCTGAGATATTTCTGTCATCAAGTGTTTCTTTCACATCTGTCCTTTCATTTCCATTCTTAATACTATACTATTTCAGGGTGCCTGGGTGGCTCAGTTGGTTAAGCGACTGCCTTCGGCTCAGGTCATGATCCTGGAGTCCCGGGATCGAGTCCCGCATCGGGCTCCCTGCTCAGCAGGGAGCCTGCTTCTCCCTCTGACCCTCCTCCCTGTCATGCTCTCTCTCTCTATCTCATTCTCTCTAATAAATAAATAAAATCTTAAAAAAAAATACTATACTATTTCAGCACTTTATGTTGTCTCCCACAGTCTCTAGTAATAATCTTTTAATTGGTCTCTCTTTCTTGGAGCTTCCCTTTTTCCTACTTATTTGTATAGAATTCTGGATTAATCTTTTTTTTAATATCTTTTTTTTTTAAAGATTTTATTTGTCAGAGAGAGAGAGACAGGCAGAGGGAGAAGCAGGCTCCCCGCTGAGCAAGGAGCTCGATGCAGGACTCTATCTCAGGACCCTAGGATCATGACCTGAGCTGAAGGCAGATGCTTAGCCGACTGAGCCACCCAGATGTCCCTGGATTAATCTTAATATAGTTTTCTTCAATTGTTCTTCATAACCTTTTGAATGAAATCCAAGTTTCTCAGCTAAGCATTCAAAATCCACTGTGAATTTTAGCTTCACTCCCTGTCTGACCTGAAACTCATGTCTCCTGCAGACTCAGAGGCAAGGGACTAAAAACAATGGACTCCCCCTCACAAAAATAAACAACATTCTTCTAGCTCAACCCTATCCCCACTACTGCAAAGGCCCCTGTTATTTCTGAGGTTCTTTTCCTTTTGTTTGGCTCTCTTGTTTTTCACTAGGGCTATCTGCTGAGGTCTCCTCATCCTCATGAATGCCTTTGTAAGAATAATAACACTAAAGATTGATCATTTCACAATGTATACAAATACCAAATTATTATGTTGCACACCTAAAACTAATATAATGTTATTATGTCAATTATACCTCGCTTCAATGAAAGAAAGAAAGAAAGAAAGAAAGAAAGAAAGAAAGAAAGAAAGAA
>NW_023270503.1:13235549-13265703 GCF_011800145.1 Mirounga leonina | reverse complement strand
AGAAAGAAAGAAAAAGAAGAACTTAGGAAGAAAGGAAGGAAGAAAGAAAGAAAGAAAGAAAAAGAAAGAAAGAAAGACTAAAGATTACCATGAACCAGGGGCGCCTGGGTGGCTCAGTCATTGAGACAGTCGCTGTCTCTCTCTCTCTCTCAAATAAGTAAATAAAATCTTAAAAAAAAAAAGATTACCATGAACCAGACATTGGATTACACTGTTCGCATATGTTACATGAGCAAATCCTCATAAATCCCTGTGGAGTAGGTACCAGTAGGAAGTAGTAAATGACAGTGACAGGATAAAGCCCTGAAAGGCCAACTCCAGAATCCAAGATCTCAACCACCACACTTTGAGGACACCTTCTTATGTCACCATACACCATTAAGGATGAGGAAGTCTACGGATACCTTGACTCTGAGCTGCTTTCTTTTGCTTCCTCCTTTTGCTGCTCTCCCTACTTAAAAGTCATTGGTGCTGGTGTTAGCAGAACCTCGGGCCTGAACCTGCACCATTCAAGTCATTGGTGAGCTGGGAGCTTTGATGTGTCAAAGCTTCACTCTGCCTCTGGAGCCTTCCTAGTGTCATAGCCCTGTGGGTTCCTACCCAGGTAGGCAGAATACATTCTCATTCTTTGAGCTACACTGTGATACCAGGACACCCATAACTGTACCTCTGACCATCTTATCTCCCCCAGATTATTTCAGAGATTTTAGTGAACATAGATCTTCCACTTTTAACTTTGGACTCCCTCTCTCCAAATGGCACTTAAATGTGGGCTCAGGGGCTGGGCTGGAAGATCTAATGTGAACAGTGGCCCCTAGTACAAACTCAAAATCACTCCCTCACTCACTAAAGAACTGGAAAGGGAGGGAGAAGTGTTTTTCATTGAATACCTCTTTGAACTGTTAGAATACATGCTCTCCTTTTTCAATTAACAAAATCTAGTTAAAAATAAGCAGTTATAGGGGTGCCAGTCGTTAAGCGTCTGCCTTCTGTTCAGGTCATGATCCCAGGGTCCTGGGATCGAGCCCTGCATCGGGCTCTCTGCTCTGCAGGAAGCCTGCTTCTCCCTCTCCCACTCCCCGGGCTTGTGTTCCCTCTCTCGCTGTGTCTCTTTTTGTCAAATAAATAATAAAATCTTAAAAAAAAAAAAAAGTTAGGGCGCCTGGGTGGCTCAGTTGGTTAAGCGACTGCCTTCGGCTCAGGTCATGATCCTGGAGTCCCGGGATCGAGTCCTGCATCGGGCTCCCTGCTCAGCAGGGGGTCTGCTTCTCCCTCTGCCCTCTTCCCTCTCGTGCTCTCTGTCTCTCATTCTCTCTCTCAAAAAAAAAAAAAAAAAGTTATAAAAAATACAAGTCCCTCTTGTAACCGAACTAACGTGAGTTCTCTCCTTGGTGAGTGAGAGAAACACCAGGTGAGTTGTCACACAAAGGAAGCTTTATTTGCAGCAAATAAAGAGATCACAGAGAATAACTTCTAAAGCTATGACCCCCTGAGCAACGGTGAATGGGTTTCTTTTATTTAGGGTTAGGATGAATATTTAGATAGGGGAGTCTTGTCACCATATGTAGAGGTGGGCATGAGGTGACACATACACCTTAAGGAAACATACCTATGCCTACATTGTATGTTATGTAAATGAGGCTTTGCTCCTCCTTGGGTGGAGATTTTAGTATTATTATTATTTTTTTTTTTTTAAGATTTTATTTATTTATTTGAGAGAGAGAGTGAGAGAAAGAGCACAAGAGGGGGGAGCAGGAGAGGGAGAAGCAGACTCCCTGCCGAGCAGGGAACCCGATACGGGACTCGATCCAGGGACTCCAGGATCATGACCTGAGCCGAAGGCAGTCGCCCAACCAACTGAGCCACCCAGGCGCCCCGAGATTTTAGTATTATAATGAGGTAAAGGTAACTGTCATCACTTCATGGGTCACTCTGTGGTCCATCTATGCAGGCAGGAGTTGAAAATGGTCTGGGTGGACTGAGCTTTCTAGAACTCTTTGGGCAGTTGTTATTGCTTGAGGGGTAGTTTCGGTTTCCATCAAGGGATGCTATGCCCCTCAGGTCTTTTGCCTGAGTTAAGAGATAAGCTGGAAAGAAGAGCTTAAGGAAAAATGTGGGACAAAGGTCAGTAGGTATAAGCAAGTAAGTGGTAAAGGTCAGGTCTTGGGATCTAGCTGGTGACACCCTCTCAAGACTAGGACCTCACGATGTGGTTATTAGGCAGAGTTTATGTAATTTTTTTTTCCGGGAGGCTGCTCAGTTTCTCATATAAACAGATTCCTGCCAGGTCCCAACTCAAAGACTCCTGAGCTGTGTTTAGACCAGGGTTGAACCCCACTTTATTCCTTCCTTCCTTCCGTTTCCATGCGAACCTTCTGGAATCTACCAAATGGAAACACACCCCAAACCAGCCCTGTACTTTATTGCAATGCCTTTTTTCCATGACCCTCCCTTCACCTAAACCTCCTTGCCTTTTCCACCTCCTAAAATCCTATCTTTTTTTTTTTTTTTTTAGATTTTATTTATTTATTTGACAGAGAGAGAGATAGCGAGAGCAGGAACACAAGCGGGGGGGGTGGGAGAGGGAGAAGCAGGCCTCCCGCCGAGCAGGGAGCCGGATGTGGGACTCGATCCCAGGACCCTGGGATCATGACCTGAGCCGAAGGCAGACGCTTAATGACTGAGCCACCCAGGCGCCCCTAAAATCCTATCTTTTAATGGTCAGGTCCAAGATTCCTCTTTCAGGAATTCTTCACTGAGCACCCTAGAAATGAGCTTTCTCTCCCTGCTCTAAACTCCTAAGTGCTTTAAGTCATTCTCCTGACACTCATAATGGACATTTGTTTTGTCTGCCCAGCATCCCTTTCAGTAACAGGATCTCCTCTACTTTTCATTTCCATTCCAAACATGTAATGCTGGTGTAGACACCAATCACAGTAGCCCATTACACTGGACAAGGAGTAGCATGTACTCAACATTGCTGATTGTAACACCCTACTGCTTTGACCTTAAAGATTGGTGGGAGATGGGGACATATGACCAAAGCAGACCAACCAGTCTTTCCCTGGATCTGCATTTATTGAAGTGAGGAAAAAGAAGTTCTCTCCTCTTTCTGGGTCAAAAAACTTACATGGTGTTAAGAGGTGCCTTGATGTATGTGTGTGCATGTGTGTGTGTGAGAGAGAACCCAACAGTTTTGAGTCCCTCAATCTACTGCATCCCTCTAGTTGTATGAGCAAATAAATTCCCTTTATTGCTTAAGCCATTGTGAATTTGTTGCTGCTACTTGCAACAGAATGAGTATGGACTATAAAAAAGCCTGCTTCTATAATTAATAAAATTTTAAAATTTGGGACATCTTTTTCTTACCTACTAGATTACAGGCTCCTGCCAGCAAAGACTACACATTTTTCATATTTGTATCTCTCCAGACCTAGCACAATGCAATCATTTGCATAATATAAACCCCAAAACATGCTCTATGAATGAATAACTCACTTTGTATGCTATGCCTCAGTTGACAAGCTAAGACTGAACTGTTTATTTCATCTTGGACACTTTGTCTCTATATACATTTAGCTGCTACCAAGTATACACTGATGTTTTGTGTTATGGTCTGAATGACAAGACTATACTACTTAGGGTTCTGTGGCCAAATAAGGAAGAAAGAAATTTATTAGAAAGATGTGGGATGGCTTATATATTCATGGGAAAAGCTGCACATCCAGGCTTTTGATGTTCTGAAGAGAGTGGCTAAGGCTGGATCATGAGCCCACTTCTGGTCTCCGGGGGCAAGTCCAGGCAAGTCCACCTTAGGCATGTACTTTAATTAGATACAATTTGAAGTACTTTCTATGAACTGAGAATTACGAAGAATAAAAAAAAGAGTATAATATGTTGTCCCTGCCTGCTCTCAGGAATAGGGAAACAAGACTTATACATGCAAAAACAAATATAATGAACAAATTAAGGCAGCATAATGTTAGCACTGAATTGAAGGTACAGGACGTAGATGCTATGGTGGTAAGGATTGACTTCCTGAAGACTCACGGCCATTTCCCAAATGTGCCAAGCATTTTCAGGCCTCTTAATCTGAAACGCCCCTCCTTCTATCAAAATTCCACATATCCTGCCAGATTCAAGGATCACTTCCTCATAAAGTCTTCCCAGCTGGCCCCCACCAAAAATTCTGCCCTTCCACAGAACTTTCTTTGTGCCTCTGTAGTATAGCATTTGTCTCAGTCTCCTGTATTTCTTACCTGTCTTTCCCACCACCCCTCAAGAACAGGGACTGTGTATCTTTCAATTATTATTTTTTCTTTTTTGTGCTGCGATGGTTAATTTTATGTGTCAGTTGGCTAGGCTATGGTACCCAGTTGTTTGTTCAAACACTAGTGTAGATATTCCTGTGAAGGCATTTTTTAGATGTGATTAGTGTTTATTTTTAGTAGACTTTAAATCTGATTACTCTCTATAATGTGTGTGAGCCTCATCTAATGAATTGAAGGTCTTAAGAGCAAAGACTGAAGTTTCTTTCTTTCTTTTTTTTTTTTTCTTATTCTTTTTAAGAGCCCCTATACCCAACATGAAACTTGAACTCATGACCCTGAGATATAGAGTTGCATGCTGTACCAACTGAGCCAGCCAGGTGCCCCAAGACTGAGGTTTCTTGAAGAAGGAATTCTCCTCAAGACTACAGCCCTGAGTTTCCAACTTTTAGAATTTGGACTCAAGGCTGCAACATCAACTCTTACCTGAATTGCCAGCCTGCCAACCTGCCCTATAAATTTCAAATTTGTGAGCCCTCACAGTTACATGAGCCAAATCATTAAAATCAATCTCTCTCCCCCTTTTCTTCTCTCCTTCTTTCATTCTTTCCTCCTCTCTCCATCCCCATCTTTTTCTCTCCTCTGTCCCTCTCTCCCTCTCCCTCTCTGTGAGTTTTGCATTTCCTCACATATTTAATGAGGGCCTACTATATATGGGGCTGTTTTAGGCCCTGGGGAAACAGCAGTGCACAAAACAGACAAAAATTCCTCATGAATAAGCAATCATGAGCTTACATACTAGAGACAGAGGCAAATCATAAATAAAGAAATACATACAACACATAGTATATACGATGGTGGTATATCTGTTAATAAAAACAAGGCAGGAGAGGGGGAACAGAGTACCACAAGTGGAGGCAATGTGTTTTAGTATTAAATAGGTCAAGAAGGCTTTATTGAGAAGGTATCATTTGAATAAAGACAGGAAGTGAGAGGTCAAGCCATGTAGGTGGATATTTGGAGGGGGTGGGACAATGCTCCATGCAGAGAGAATAGCAAATATCAAGACGCTCCTCACCCAAAATCATGACCACTGCCACCGGGCAACCTGCATCCAATGGTTGGTTGATGTGAAGAAATAAAGTTTTGCCTTCCTTCTTCAAGGCAGAGAGCCCTTAGGGGACACTCTATAGAGTCAGCTGAAGTCTCTCTTGCAACGGCTTCATAGTTCAACCTCTCCCCCTTCACAAGCCTGCTTCTTCACCTCTCATAGGTGTTGTTCTCTAGATAGAGTTGCTAGATTTAGCAAATGTAAGCACAGAACGCCCAGTTAAATTTGAATTTGAGATAAGCAAGAATAATTTTTAATATAAGCTTGTCCCAAATATTGCATTATTTGTCATTTATCTGAAATTCAAACTTAACTGAGCATCCTGTATTTTATCTGGCAACCCTAACCCTATAGCACTCCCAAATAAAATGCTTGCATGTAAATCTGAGTCTCGAGTCTGATTCCCAGAGAACCCAATTTATGAAACTAAAATAGGATTTTGAAGCTGCTTCACCCAATAGCCAGTTTACAATGAAGACCTGATCACTGGTGTAGGTGTTGACCCTTGGCAAATGGTTGTGGTGTAATTGTTAAAACTCCGTCAGTAGGGGAGCGGGGGTAGAAGACTGGCGGGAAGGGATGCAATGGAGAGTCATGTGAGGACTTCAAGGGACATAATTATATAAGAACTTTGGAATTGGATGGCCATTTCTTCTAGCTATTAATGCTTTAGAGAAAGACAGTGAAAGGCTGAGGTCATTAATCACCTATATAAGGTGAAGTGTGAAACCAGAGACCCTCCTTGGCAGCATACAAAGAGACTCTCATTGCCTATAGCTGGAGGGCGGGAAAGGCTGAGATACAAGAGCAGGACTTAATTATTATTTTAGAAGTAGCAGAGTTCCGGGGCGCCTGGGTGGCTCAGTTGGTTAAGTGACTGCCTTCGACTCAGGTCATGATCCTGGAGTCCCGGGATTGGGTCCCGCATCGGGCTCCCTGCTCGGCGGGGAGTCTGCTTCTCCCTCTGACCCTCCTCCCTCTCCTGCTCTCTGTCTCTCATTCTCTCTCTCTCAAATAAATAAATAAAATCTTAAAAAAAAAAGAAAAGAAGTAGCAGAGTTCCAAAGAAAACTGGATTCTCTGTCATGTCGGATCTGCTATACAAAAGTCAGGGCAAGGGCGCCTGCGTGGCTCAGTTGTTAAGCGTCTGCCTTCAGCTCAGGTCATGATCCCAGGGTCCTGGGATCGAGTCCCACATCGGGCTCCCTGCTCAGCAGGAGGCCTGTTTCTCCCTCTCCCACCCCCCCTGCTTGTGTTCCTGCTCTCGCTGTCTCTCTCTCTGTCAAATAAATAATAAAATCTTAAAAAAAAAAAAAAAAAGTCAGGGCAAGGAGTGTCAAGGATTGGCAAGGAGTGGGACCCTGAGATTTGGGATGAGGACCTCTGGATCAATGAACTCAAAATCCTTTAGATCAATGCACTAAAAATTCCTCTGAATCCTCTGAGCCTACAGAAGTAGCTCATTTCTCTCCATTAAAGGATAGCACTCTCCCCTTTCTTGAAGATTCTTGGGGATTCTCTCTTGTGGGACAATTCATACCCTCCATAGGATCTATTCCTATTCCTTCTCCTGGCAAAAAACCAATGACTAGAATCAAGTCAACAAAATTCAGCAGGGAAGTACTAGGCCTGCTGAGGGAGAAAAGGGCTATACATCAAAAGAGCTGCAGGGCTCCTGGGTGGCTCAGTTGGTTAAGCGACTGCCTTCAGCTCAGGTCATGATCCAGGAGTCCCGGGATCCCACATCGGGCTCCCCGCTCAGTATGGAGTCTGCTTCTTCCTCTGAGTCTCTCCACTCTCATGCTCTCTCTCTCTCAAATAAATAAAATCTTAAAAAAAAAAAAAAAGCTGCAGAGCCTAGCTAACATATATCCTTAAGAGCCAGGAGAGCATGTAAGTCATTGATTGAGTTCCCTGGGTAACAGACTTTGAGATTGCTGGATCAAAGATCATTAAATAAAATTGGGTAACAGTTTTCCATATGGGACCAATATCCCATGATACAAAATTTAACACTTGTTAGAGATCTTTGGAAATGGTTCTATTAAGTTGCTTGGTTGCCTCTTCGAAGCCTGAAGAGTGACGGTCCACTCTAAGTGAAGTGGAAATGTTAGAACTATCATGGCAAATAATGGAGGAAGGGATCAAAAAGCTAAGAGAAATGGGCATGTTAGAGTGGATATTCTATATAATGCCAGAAAACATGAATATACTTGAGAGTTAGCAGAACCCCTATCTTGCTGTCAGGGACTAGGATTTTACTTTTCTTACAAGCTAATAAATCATCCTGTTATTGTTTCATGGATGCTGGTAGTATATGAGACTCCTGAGTCAGAAACAAAGGACTTTATTACAGCACAACAAGCAAGCAGCATGAGTAGCATATTTACGTCAGTTCCCCTTGCCCCTCAATTCCCAAGGGCCAATGTGGAGGGTCCAGATGGATACCTGTATGCAGTGGGTTGTGTTGTAGGAGATTACTGAGTTTGAGGAATCTACCATTTTTAAAATAAGCAGTATGTAATCCTGTTCTTTGTCCTGGTGGGAGATATTAGCTCATGTCTCAAAGTTCCTTGCTGCAAACACAACCTTGAGAAATCTGGATAGAAAGAAGTTGAGACCTTGGCATAGGTCTTGGAGTACCTAACAAGATTGTTCAGGGATATTCAGAACTCATGGCAGATTCCCTCTCCCAACAATTTGTTCTTTTGCCTATTGGATAAATGCTGTTAAATAGTGAGAAAAGTCAAGTAGAAGCCTCTGAAACTGTTCCCTCCTGCCCATCCAAGACAATAAATAAAAAATAATATTGCTCTTAACATATATTGCATTATTTGTTTCAGAGGTACAGATGAACCATGAGAGACGATGGACTCTGAAAAACAAACTGAGGGTTCTAGAGGGGAGGGGGGTGGGAGGATGGGTTAGCCTGGTGATGGGTATTAAAGAGGGCATGTTCTGCATGGAGCACTGGGTGTTGTGCACAAACAATGAATCATGGAACACTACATCAAAAACTAATGATGTAATGTATGGTGATTAACATAACAATACAGGACATTTATCAAAACAACCAGCGGGAATTGTTTAAGACTATAGCTGTCCAATGTGGTGTTAGAAGTTGGGTCTAAGGGAGGGGCGCCTGGGTGGCTCAGTCGTTAAGCGTCTGCCTTCGGCTCAGGTCATGGTCCCAGGGTCCTGGGATCGAGCCCCGCATCGGGCTCCTCGCTCCGCGGGAAGCCTGCTTCTCCCTCTCCCACTCCCCCTGCTTGTGTTCCCTCTCTCACTGTATCTCTCTCTGTCAAATAAATAAAATCTTAAAAAAAAAAAAAAAAAAAGAAGTTGGGTCTAAGGGCGCCTGGCTGACTCATTTGGTAGAGCATGAGACTTGATCTCAGGGTCATGAGCCCAAGCCCCACGTTGGGTGTAGAGATTACTTAAAAAAAGGAAAAGAAGGTGAGGTTAACAAGAGTCTGACCAAAAAACTTGAAAGATGGGCATGGGCAGTTTGTAGATATCTTTTTTTTTTTTTAAGATTTATTTATTTTGGGACCCCTGAGTGGCTCAGTCAGTTAAGTGTCTGCCTTCAGCTCAGGTCATGATCCCAGGGTCCTGGGATCGAGTCCTGCGTCGGGCTCCTTGCTCAATGGGGAGCCTGCTTCTCCCTCTACGTGCCGCTCCCCCTGCTTGTGTTCTCTCTCTGTCTGACAAATAAATGAATAAAATCTTCTAAAAAAAGATTTACTTATTTATTTATTTTAGAGAGAGTGTGCAGGGGGCGGGCAGAGGGAGAGGGAGAGAGAGAATCTCGAGCAGATTCCCCACTGAATGTGGAGCCTGATGCAGGGCTCCAACTCATGACCCTGAGATCATGACCTCACCCAAAATCAAGAGTTGAATGCTCAACTGACTGAGCCAGCCAGGTACCCCTGTAGATAGATATCTTTTAAGAGCTCTAAGATAGTCCTTCAATTCTAGAAGGCCACATGCATATGCAGAGCTGTATAGATGCCTAAGAAAGACCCGAGAGGGCCCTAATATCTCACCTCTGACTGACTTTGAGGCTCTGCACAAGCAGAAAGTATGGATGTGGCAGTAGGCATTTTACCATCAGATCTAGTGGTCCTGTCACACCCCACACTACCCAGAGGCATCTAGCCTGAGAGAATGATGAAATGGACTTTTGAAAGCACAGCTGAAACACCAGCTTAGAGATAGTACCTGGTGAAAACGGGATGGCATCCTACAGATGCAGTATATAGCCTATATCAATGACCATTATATGGTGCTTTGTTCCTAATAAGTAGATTAGATGAGTCTGGAAACCAAAGGGTAGAAGTAGAGTGGCTGCTTACCATCATTCCCAGTGACCCTTTTGGGGAATTTGTGCTTTTAAGTGCGGATCTAGAGGTCTTAGTTCTCAGAGGGGAAATATTTCCACCAGGGGATACAGGAGTTCTATTAAGTTGTAAGTAATGGCAGCTGCCCAGTCTCTTTAGCTACTTTATGCTGGGAGACCAGCAGGCAAGGAAAAGAATAACTATCCTGGCAGGAGTAATTGACCCTAATCATCAGGAGGATGACACAATGAAGTCAGGGAAGAATATGTTTGGCATTCAAGTGATCTAATGGGGTGTCTTTTGATATTACTCTGCTCAGTGTCAACAGCAAATGGACAAAGGCGGCATCCACAGGATGTGATAATCAGGGACTCGTATCCCTCATGGATAATGACCAGAGTCCACCTATCAGATAGGCCACCTAGACCAGAAGAGATGCTTGATTGAGAATGCTCATCTAGAATGAGTTTTAGAGCAGGAGATGATAAGTATCAGTCATTGCCTTGAGACCAGCTGCAATACAGGGTTGGGGGAAGAGCTACAGGTTTTCCACTAACCTTGTAAGTTTCCCCAGAAAAAGAGACCAGTAAGAACACTGGAGGAGCTCTTCCCAAATGGGGTGAACTTATTATATGAATGAAGTAGTTTCCAGAGATTCAAGGGATAGAATGTACTGGATGCTGTGGTGTGTTGCTTAGATTCCCTTTTCAGGACTGAAGCACTCATTTACACAGCTGCTGGAGTATTGGTAGCTAAAGGTTCTCAGCAGAATTCTTCTCTGGGAATTTCCCTCAGCTAAAGAGCCACCTTGCCCAAGGTCATACTTTAGGGAGAGTCACATGTAATGATTGGTTGATGGGAGGATCTAAAGGCTTAGCAAATAGGAAACTCTGAAAGCCATTCTAGCTCCAGAGCTCCCTATAAGATTCAGCTGAGTTTTCTTTTACAATTGCATTGCAGGTCAAGTTCTCCCTCTACCCTGTCCTACTTCCCTTTCCTTCAGATAACCCCCAATAACCTCCTACATGCAAATTTCAGAATTTGAGAGCCTGTTTCCTGAGAAACCTGATTTTGGAATCAGGTTTATTGGGACATAATTTACCTAGAGCAGAATTAACTCTTTTTTTGGTATACATTTTGATGAGTTTTTAGAAATGTATAGAGTCATGTAGTCACCATTACAATATAGAACGTTTCCATCACCCCAAAAATTTCCTCATGCCTTTTTGTAGTCAATCCCCTCTCTCCAACCACAGCACCTGGCAACTGTTGTACTGATTTCTGTCCCTTTGGTTTTCCTTTTTCCAGAGTGTCATATAAATGGGGTCTTTGAGTATGAATAGCCTTTGAGTGTGAATCCAACCATTTAATATGGTGTTTTGAAATTTATATGTTATTGAATGTATTGGTAGCTTGTTCATTTTTATTATTCAGTAGTATTTCATTGTATGGATGTATCACAATTTGTTAATCCATCTCCAGTTGATAAACATTTGGATTGTTTTCCATTTGGAGTGATTATGAATAAAGCTGGTACACACATTTGCTTATAGTTCTTTGTAAGGAAATGTATTTTCATTTTTCTTAGGAAAATACCTAGGAGTGGGATTGCTGGGTTGTATAGTAGGTGTGCTTCACTTTAGAATAAGCTGCCATATTGTTGTCCAACATGGCTCTACCACTTTGCATTCACCAGTGTATGAGAATCCCCATTGCTCTGTATCCTCTTCAGAGCTTGGCATTGTCACTTTTTTTCTTTTTAATTTTAGCCATTATAGTAGGTGTGTAGTTAACACATTGCTTAAACTTGCCTTTACCTAGTGATTTCTAATGAAGCGCATCTTCTTATTTGTTTGTGGACCACTTGTATATCTTCTTTTGTAAAGTGTTTATTCAATTCTTTTACTCATTGGGGTGAGAGTAGGGAGGTTGCTTGTCTTCTTACCTATTAAATTTTAAGAGTTCTTTATATATCCTGGCTATAAGTTTTTATTAGATATATGTTTGCAAATAGTTTCTTGCAGTCTTGTCTTTTGTCTTGTGGTTTGTCTTATTTTCTAACAGTTTATTTTACAGAGCAGAATTTTAAAATATTGATGAAGTTGAATTTATCAATTTAAAGCATTTTGTGATTTACTCTTTTATATCCTGTCTGTGAAATATTTTTCTACCCCCAAGGTCTAGTTTTCTTCTAGAAGCTTTATATTTTAGGCTTTACATTGAGGTCTATAATCCATTTCTAGTTATTTTTATATATGGTATGAGGAATGGATCAAGATCAGTTTGGTTTTTTTTTGCAAATAGATGTTAGATATTCTGAAATCATTTGTTGAAAAGATTATTCTTTTACAATTGAATTATCTTGGTACCTATAAAAAAGCAATAGACCATATATGTGGGTCTAGTTCTGGATTCTCAGTTCTGTTCCACTGATCTGTATTTATCCTTATGTCAATACCACACCGTCTTGATTACTGGAGCCTTATAATCAGTCTTGAAATCAAGTAGTATGGGTCCTTCAACTTTGTTCTTCTTTATCAAAACTGTTTTGGCTCTTCTAGGAATAGCTTTTCTATATAAATTTTGCTTTCCCATATAAGTTTTTAAATCCTCTTTTCCATATAAATTTTTAAATCAGCTTATCAATTTCTATAAAAGAAGCCTGCAGGAATTTTAATTGGGATTGCACTGAATCTATAGATCACTTTGGAGGAAATTGACATTTTAACAACATTGAATTTTCGAATCTATGAACATGATATATCTTTTCATTTGTCTAGGTCTTGTTAATTTCTGTGATTAGTGTTTTGTAGCTTTCTGCATACAAATATTGGCCATTTTTTGTTATAGTTATGTATAAATATTTCATTTTTGGTGTTATTAAATATGGTACTTTATAATATTTCAATTTCCAATTATTCACTACAAGTGTATAGGAATGTAATTGAGTTTTGTATATTGACCTTGTATCCTGCAACCTTGCTAAACTCACTTGTTAGGTCCTGCAGTTTCTTTGTACATTCTTTGGAATTTTCTATGTAGATAATCATGTTATCTGTTCCAGATCACTTTTTGAATAGCAGGAGCTTAAACTAATATTAAACAAAGTCTCATTCCTTGCACCTGAAACCATTTCTAATTGAAACAATGACTTGCTAAAATTTTGACAATGTATATTAGCTTTCCAATATGAAAGAAGAGGAATTAGCTCACTTAAAACTTATTATCTGTATTCTCTTTTTCTCAGCAACAGTCCAGATGTTTTTCAGTCTCGGACTTCTTCAGGGCATACTGGCCTCTTCCTTATCTGTAGTCCCCAGTGCATATTCCCGCTACATCCTTCTTTATTTTGCTTCATCAATTAGTAGCATTTCTCTACTTGTTTTTGTCATCCAAAAATTTGAGGAAATTTCTTGTTTGCTGATGATTCCTGTGATAGAATACTAGCTGTCCCCCTGTACCCTCTTCTTTAATAATAAAACTCCCAATTTTTAAGTGGATATGTGGCCATGCAGAATAAAGTTTATATCTCTCATTCTTCCTGCAACTAGATGCAGCCCTGTGACTTGGGCCAACAGGATATAAGTGAAAGTATCCATTTAGTGAGAAGCATCCTTAAAAGGAAGGGTGCATCCTTTTTCATCTCTTCCTTCTTCCTGTTGGTGATGTTGCCATTTACTGGCTACAATTCCAGCACCCATTTTAGACCATCAGGTGATGTTGGGAATAGAAACAAGGTTGAGCAAAAATGAGGAGCCTAAGGTTCCTAACACTGGGCTGGCCACCTCTGGACTTCTGGTACAGAAGAGAGAAAGAAACTTCTATCTTCTTTAAGACACTATTATTTTAGATTTTTCTGTTATTCAAAATGAACTTAATCCTAGCTTATAACACTCTTCTCTCCTTCACTTTCTTTATTGTTGTGTTTTAATAACTTTTTAAAATCCCTTTACTATCATTTTAAGGAATATTAAGAGAAAAAAGATTCAACTCATGGTTCTGATTAGATATCTTCAGTCCAAACTATGGATTATTCTTTACAACAATTACATATTATAAGAACAGCATTAAGATGGCAACAAGGGAATTCAAACAAAAGAAAAAGAATCACCTACCCTCTCACTATCTCACCACCTCACATATTCTTATTCTTTAGTTCCCCTTCCAGGTTTCCAGATTTTTTAAAAAAAGCTTTTATTCATTTATTTGAGAGAGAGCACAAGTGGGGTGTTGGGGGAGAGGCAGAAGGAGAGGGAGAAGCAGGCTCCCTACTGAGCAGGGAGCCCGATGCAGGGCTCGATCCCAGGACCACAGGGCTCGATCCCAGGACCCTGGGATCATGACCTGAGCTGAAGGCAGATGCTTAACCAACTGAGCCACCCAGGTGCCCCTCAGGTTTCCAGATTTAATTACAGTTTTGTTCTCTTCTTTTTCTATTTATGACTAGCATTTCCATAAGCTATGTAGTACTTCTAATTATAATTTAAGGTAGCTGTATTCTATTATATTAAGTATATGTATCATAATTGACTTCACTTTTATTTCTGTTTATTAAAGTATAAATTCTCAGGAATGGGGTTGCTAAATCCAAGGATTTGAACATTTCTATGGTTATTGAAATGTCTTATCGAATTGTAACTCCAGAAGGGTAGAGAATTTCTATGTAATAAAATTCATTTCTGTGTAACGTGCAGAGCTAGCACACTGCTCTGAAGGACAGATTGAATTCAGATAAAGGAAGGGAGGGAATTCAGGTAGGATAAAGGCTGGGGTAATAATGTTAAGATAGGCATAGTCCATAGAACGTTCAGGGACAACGGTTGTAGTGAAGTTTGAACAATGTGTATACCAGCTACCACAGATTTCAGTTTCTCATTCAGCATAGAATCACCACTTTAGCAATCAGTGATCTACCTCAGTAGTGAGTGGTATAAGTGTAGATTCACATATTGAGATCAGATTGTGGAATGCCAATTTAAGGAATTGGGTCTTTATTCTGTAGACAATGGGGAGCCTGTGAAGATTGACAAAGTAACAAGGATATTTTATAACTACGTTTGGATGAATTGGAGGGAAGGGAATTGAGAGAGGAAAAATGAATAGATGAGGATTTAGGGAAATAGGGAGACCTCTTTGAAATTATTACAGTATTTCAGAGATGAGAAGAATGACAACACAGGAAATGGAATGAAAACCTTCCAGGCTAATGGTGGCAGATTAGTTGGGCTGGATATACCCTCTCTCAATTTCTTTTGAAAATATTCAAACAAACAAAAAATTTGTAAAGATACACAAAAAGAAACAAATTGGCAATGATAGTGTAAATTCAAAAATGAAAGTTTATGTGCCAAAATCAAAATAGTAGGTTCTTTCTCCTAATTGTGTCATGATTTAGTTGGACTGAGAAATTTTTAATGATTCTCTCTTGAACCTGTAAGTGTCTAAGAATAGAGGTTATACTGACTCACCTCTACCAAATGCTTCATCATCTGCCCTTACCCCAGGATAAAGGGGCTGCACTGGCCAGAGAAGCAGCAAGTCATCTCCCAAACACAGAAGACTGACCCTTCTCTAGGGAGACTAATAGGATGCAGGGAGGGGTGGCAAAAGAAGACTTCAGTCATAATTCTTACTTTTTTACAAAGAGAATGTATTTCAGTATTGCTCCTGTAATTAGAAATATCACTGGGCAAAACAAAACCCTATAAGTACTTGAGTACACTTTACTACATTATATACCAACCGTTAACCTTTACTTGTCACTTAGCAATCTTTTCCCAGTTTTCTTACCAGGCTTGAATAGAATGCCATTTTTCTAATTCATCTTAAATCCTTGTCTCAGAGTGATGTCCTTTCCAAGGTTCATGTCAAGATCTTAGGACTGGAAGATATTTTGCCACCAAAACCTCTGGTCTCGCTTCCCTGTCACAGTCACTACCCATCAAGTGATTCTGTGTGGGCTAAGTAATGGGGTGTCTGGCCTCAGGCTTCATTTCTTGTTTCTTCTTTCCTTCCTCACAGCTGACATAACTGAGAAGCTCTTTCTGATCCTGTAAGTGTATCCCCACACAAACAGCTTCTGAGAGAAAGAGTACTTCAGAGAAGAGACCACCTATCATAGATACTAGTTTCTCATTCAGCATAGAATCACCACTTTAGCAATCAGTGCTCTGCCTTTGAGAGAGCAATTCATAAAATCTTCATTTAAGTCATAAACTCTTTCCTGAAAGGGTCAACATCTCTAACAGAATCAATGCTATTTTAAAGCCACAATCCAATATTTGAGCCAAATATTTCAAAACAGAATTATGTAATGTATTTTTTTTTATCACAGTTCACTAAGAAGAGAACAAAAGGAAATGAGTTTAGGTTTAGATTTGCTAAAAGGAAGAAGCTTTTCAAACTATAGATTATATATTGAAACAGGTTATTAGAGATTACCTACCTTGGGGAACTTTAAAAATAGAATAGACAATCATTCTTCTTGAATGATTCAGCTGCAGACCTGTGTGGAAGCAAGAACTGAAATAAATGCTCCTTTGAGGACCCCTACAGTTTGTCTAATCTACAATTTCTGACAACCCTTGCCCCTACTCACTGACTTTATCCCAGGTCATCATGGCATAGCAGAGATGTGGAAGTTGATGGGAGATAGATGATGGTAGTGACATTTGGGATTACTTCACCACAGGAATTGAGAAGAAATGATTACAGTGCTCTGTCAGTCCACCAACTGAGCAGTTAATGTAAGCAGGTGGTACAGCATAATCCTTCAGTTATTTCTAGAATCTTGATGAATCAGTCAATCCATTCTTATACAAACTAATGAAAATAGTTACCGCACTCCCAAAGAAACAGGATAAAGCTATAATTCCAATCTGAAAATGATATTGTTCAGAACACAGCACCTCCTATATGATGTCGACTCTTATTCAAAGCCTAATGTAGAAGACATTTTAAAAAAGTATTTGGCCTATGGTATACATGTATTAGAAATTCTATAGGATACATGTAACTGGCATGAATCTCATAATATGAATCAGATTTGCAAGAAATGTACCTTTCTTTGTTTTTCTAAAGCTTAATTTCTCTCTCTCTCTCTTTCGTGACTGGCATTCTATCAAGTGACAGATACCAAATCTTAGTCAGTTTAGGGTTCCCGCTACTCTTTTCCTCTGAGATCTGGGAACTTACCATTGTGCCACAGCATCAGAGTGGGGATGGGTAGTGACTTGTCCTTGTTCATCAGTCCATGCCGACATCTGCTGAAATATATACCACATTCTGTCTGATGCCTCTGTCTTTGGCTCTGGTGGCTGTTCCTTTGTCTCTCCTCCTGCCTGCAAAGCCTCTCTAGATATACTCTTTCCCCGTACATACATGCTTTTCTACCATTCCTGGACTGCAGAAAACTAGGTGGGGTGTCCAAGTCCCTGCCCCAAGTCTACATTACTCTCAGGCATGTGGAAAGCATTTTGCTTCTCCTCAACCACACTGAAGCCCAAGGGATGCTTTGAGGCTGCATCTGTCCCATCTGCCAAGGCACAGGTATTTCTTCTGTGCCCTCACCCTTCTGGGGTGGGGGAGGACTCTGTTATCTTGAAACCTCCATGGGTTCTCTCTGGGGATGCATCACAGGTTTCCTTTGCTCCTGGTTTCCTCATTCCAGATGGGATGAACTAAGGAAGGACCCTGAACTTTTTCTTAGGAACCCACTAATGTCTAAACCTTCTTCTTTCCTTTTGGTTTTCTCTCTTCATCTTCCAGTCCGAGTAAACTTTATTTAGTCTCAGAGGTGGCACCTACATATCTCCCAAATTGTCCACGCTTAGAGAGCTTCGGCGTTTGGGCTTCTGGTACTCAAAAAGCCTGTTCTGCTGTAACAGCCCTTCTCCAAGGGAATCGGTCCTCCACAGTATAGCTTTAAATGGGGTATAAAGGAACTGCCAGGACTTAGAAACGTTATCTGTTAATATATCAAAACACCGTGCCACTATGTTGCTATGAGAGAAATTTAATGTCAGGAGGCAATGAGAATTGGAAGATTTCAGTCCCAGGTGAGAGGTAAGGCATCCCTTCTCTTTGTCTCTGTCTGTCTCTCTCTGACAATGCATAAAAGGCACCCAGTTCTTTTTTTTTTTTTTTTGTGGTTCAGCACGATTTCAGTTCTCACTGCGTTCTCAGGCAGGTATCTATTACTACATTAGTTGAGGTCTACTTATCTGCCTCTCAAAAATCCTCTCCAGAGAAAAGGAGAGAATATTTCTCTGCTACCCCGGGGTTTGAATTAGAGCCTAACCCTCCTAAATCTTGGGAGGGGTGTCCCTCAGTGAGTGCATGATGGCTGCCCACATACCCTTAGAATGGAAAACTGGGAAGAAAAAGTAGAAATAAATGAATCTCCCCTACCTTGGAAATTAGTTCTTTCAACAGATTGCGTTAGCACTTGAAATCACTGCCTTAACTACTAAAATTGATTAAATTAGCAGCTCTGTATTTTGCCAAGATCTTTATAGGCTTTCCCCCCCCTTCTCAACAAATTAAAACCTGGCTTGGAGGGGAGTGCAGTAGACTGGAGACATTTCTCCTCCTGTCGCTGGATGCTGGTGTAGCAAGCTTTTGACAGTTTTTAAAAAGAAAAACTTAATTCTTGATTACTACTCTTTACGTATCTTATATCAAGACTGCAGTGTGGGTATGTGGGAGGAAAACTGATGTAACATTGAAGAGTTTAATAAATATATGCAATTTGAAGTTTTTCTTCTTTTCTTTCTTTCTTTTTTTTTTAGAGAGAGAAAATGCGGGGGGTGAGGGGAAGGGGCATAGGGAGAGGGAGAGAGAGAATCTTAAGTAGGCTCCCCGCCCTACGTGGAGTCCAAGGATCTGGGCTCAATCTCACAACCCTGAGATTATGACCTGAGCTGAAATCAAGAGTCAGATGCTTAACCAACTGAGCCACCCAGGCGCCCCTGCAGTTTGGAGTTTTTAGATCATTGATTCACAGAAGGCTATTATTATTATAAGAAATAGAATTATTTCATTTCAAAGGTAATGCTAAATTTTTAGTAATATGTTAATGAATTGAATAAAATATTCCATGATATAAATGTCAGGCCTAGTGCAAACTAACAGATTTAAAACAGCATTTTAAATTTGTAATAAAATATAATAACAACTAGTAATTATATTCATTGTCCAAAAAGATAACACTCTTGAAAATCTAGAAAAGATATAATGTTCAACTTAAATAATGCAAAAGGGAATGGTAGAACGGTGAAGAAATATGTTTTATGGTGTTCAAAGTAATATAATCTTGACTTCCAATTCAAATGAAACACATATTTTTACTAAACCCTGTGCTCACATCAACTTTCAAAGTATGCATTTTTGCTTGTGTTATAATTGGAAGTGAAAATAGGACACAAAAGTATATATATAAATACTATATATATAGGATGATCACAGCAATGTTTTTTTAAAAAACCATGCATGGGGGCGCCTGGGTGGCTCAGTCAGTTAAGTGTCTGACTCTTGATCTCAGCTCAGGTCTCGATCTCAGGATTTTGAGTTCAAGCCCTGTGTTGGGCTCCACACTGGGCGTGGAACCTACTTAAAAATAAATAAATAAAAATAAATTTTAAAAAAATGTGCATGAATAAAAGCCCAAAAGGAAATGCAGTTAAGTATTACTAATGGTTATCTTTTGGATGGCAACATGATTTTTTATTTCTTTCTTCCTTTTGACATTTTCAAAATCTTCTATAACGAGGACATATTTTTTTATGTTGACCAAATGAATTAAAAACTCTCCTTTTTAAAAGTATTTATTTTGCACACTGTTACCTGTTTATTAAGTACAGTGTTTTCATTTATTATGCTCCTTATGATTGTTTTGGGAAGTTGAACGAGTAAGAATTAAATACTAAAGTGGATGCTGAAATGCATCAATGTGCTCCATACAGTGTTACCAAGAAGCAGGTATCAGAACAAGGATAAAAAAACACTTTAGTCTTTAAAGTAATAAAGACCGAATAGTCGTAATTTCAGTTTAACTCTCCCCACCCTGTTACTAGATTGCTTTGCCTTTGAACTGCCCACTGGAATGATCCAGGTGTGTAAATGCTCAGATCTTTCTAAGGTTGACAACTGCTTCCCTTCACCACATTTCATTTTACATAATGATTTCAATGTAGGAATGTCATGGTGTAAAGTGGTAGGGAAATATAAGGTGCTAAAGTAAGGTAGAGCAATATAGTTAAAAGACTGTGGAGTCTGTTGATTGCTGAGATTTCTGCAGATTTTATCTGTAGACTTAGTGAATTCTACTGATGAGGAAGGCAATAGAATCTGAACAACTAAGATCAAAAGGAGAGGGTGTCTTTGATCATCTATTTGACTGCAAGTAATAGTCACAATTTACTTGAGTATTTTATTAGTGCTAAATTCATCCAAAATAACTCTCTCTCATCTACTTTTAATGCAGCTGTTGACATTGGTTTGTACAAAAGTTTGTTCAAGAGTTTTTAGGAAATCAGGGATATATTTGCCTGGTTTACCTCTGTATGGGAGCGCAAAAGAAACATGTCAGGCATGAAATCATGAATCCTATAGATGTTGCCAAGGTAGACAGATTCATGAATTAGTTATTTTCAGTAGATCTTAATTAACATGTTTATAACATGTTTATACAGTAACTATTTCTCCAGGCTCTATTCTGCATCAGCTCTGTACCCTGGGAAATGCCCCTATTTTATTAAACTTGTATTTAGAGGGGCGCCTGGGTGGCTCAGTCGGTTAAGTGTCTGCCTTCAGCTCAGGTCATGATCTCAGGGTCCTGGGATCAAGCCCTGCATCAGGCTCCTTGCTCGGTGGGGAGCCTGCTTCTCCCTCTCCCTCTGCCCCTCCACCTGCTTGTGCTCTGTCTCTCAAATAAATAAATGAAACAGTGGTGGGTAGATGCAGGCTTGTGGACTGAACCCTCAACTTGTGAGATCTGATGTTAACTCCAGGTAGATAGTGTCAGAACTGAATTATAGGACACCCAGCTGATGTTGCAAAGAATTGCTTTGTGGGGGAAAAACACATTTGGTTATTGGAAGTGTCAGAAGTGAATTGTTTTGTGTGAGTGGTAAAGGAGAAACACATAGGAGGAAGAGGGAGTTTTTCTTATTCACACATATAGACCATTATCACTTACTTTATTTCTTAGGTTGTGAGCACAGGGCTGAGACCTAACTTTCCTAAATTTCCTAAACATTAGGAATTTCCTAAATTATTGGGTTGATTGCTCTCAATTGACCTATCTATTTATCTATCTATAGCTTTGTTGAGATATAATTCACATACCATACAATTCACCACTTAAAGTGTACAATTCAGTGGTTTTTACTGTATTTATAGATTTGTGGTATATATTTCATCACCCCAAAAAGAAACCTCATACCCATTTAACCCAGTAAGCACTCCCCACTTGCTCTAATCCCTTAGCAGCCCTAGGGAACCACTCATCTACTTTCTGTTTCTATAGATTTGCCCACCTGGCTATTTCATATAGATGGAATCATGTGGTCTTTTGTGACTGGCTTCTTTCACTTAGCATAATGTCTTCAAGGTTGATCCATTTTGTAGCATATATCAGTTCTTCACTCCTTTTTATTGCTGAATAATATTCCATTGTATGGATATATACATTTCACTTATCCATTCATCAGTTGATGGACAATTTGAGTTATTTCTACTTTTTGGCTATTATGAATAATGCTGTTATAAAGATACATGTACAAGTTTTTATGTGGACATGTTTTCATCTCTATTGGGTGGGATTGTTGGGTAATATAGTAACTATGTTTAGGAACATAGCTTTGAGTAACCACCAGGCTGTTTCAAAGTAGATACACCATTTTACACTTCCACCTGAAGGTTTCAGTTTCTCCACATCCTCAACACTTGTCATTATCTGGTTTTTTGATTCATATCCTCATGGGTATGAAGTGGTATCTCATTGTTTTTTTTTATTTGCATTTCCCTAATGACCAGTGTTGAGCATCCCTACATTATGAGTATGCCTACATAATGTTGAACATTCCCTAATGTTGAACATTTTTTTTTTTAGATTTTATTTATTTATTTGGCAGAGAGAGACACAGCAAGAGAGGGAACATAAGCAGGGGGAGTGGGAGAGGGAGAAACAGGCTTCCCGTCGAGCAGGTAGCCTGATGCGGGGCTTAATCCCAGGGCCCTGGGATCACGACCCAAGCCAAAGGCAGACGCTTAACGACTGAGCCACCCAGGCACCCCCGAACATTTTTTTCATTTGCTCTTGGCCATTTATGTATCTTTTTGGGAAGTATCCAGATCTTTTGTCCAATCTTAATTGGGTTATTGGCCTTTTTATTATTGAGTTGTAAGAGTTTTTAAAATATATTCTGGATGCCAGTCCATTATCAGATATATAATATGCAAATATTATCTCTCATTTTGTGGTTTATTTTTCTCTTTCATGATGATGTCCTTTGAAGTACAAAAGTTTAAAATTTTGGGGGCGCCTGCGTGGCTCAGTCGTTGGGCGTCTGCCTTTGGCTCGGATAATGATCCCGGAGTCCTGGGATCAAGCCCTGCATTGGGCTCCCTGCTCAGCGGGAAGCCTGCTTCTCCCTCTCCCACTCTCCCTGTTTGTGTTCCTTCTCTCACTGTGTCTCTCTCTGTCAAATAAATAAATAAAATCTTAAAAAAAAAAAGTTTTAAAAGTTTTAATTGTGAAGTCCAACTTACCTATTTTTTTTTCTTTTGTCAGTTGTGATCTTGGTGTTGTATCTAAGAAGGCTTTGCCTAACACAAATTACAAAGATTTATGTCTATATTTTCTTCTAAGAGTTACAGTTTTCGCACTTATATTTAGGTCTATAATCCATTTGAGTTGATTTTTATGTGTGGTGTGAGGAAGGAGTCCAACTTCATTCATTTGTATGTTGATGTTCAGTTGTTCCAGCACCATTTGTTGCCTTATCTATTTTTAAATTATATATTATTTGGGGATAAATATTAATAATACCTAAAATTTGTTGAGCAGTATGTTCTTGCTAAGCACTCCTCCAAGGCTTTTACATAAGTTAAGCTAATTTAACCCTTACACCAATTCTAAGGGACTTTACGTCCCTATCAGAAAATGACTGGGGAGAGAAAAAGGAAACTGAATGTTAATTGCTTCTCATTGGCAGAAAAAATAATTAGAAGGAGGTAGTCCCAGCCCTCTTATTCTTCTCCTTGCTTTGAATACCAATGGCAGTGCCTAAATTCCCTGATATGGGTGGCATAATGTTAGGGGTAAAGCCAAAGCAAAGAATAGGGGATCTACTCATATCCTGTTTTGTTGCCATCAAGAAAAATGGTATTCTGACCAGAAATGGTGACAAGATGGTTAAGAGAAAAGCAAACCTCTTAATAGGGGTGATGATGCTCAGAGAATACTGTATGATCTCATTGAGTTTAAAGCTCTTGGCCCAGAGGGCTTATAGCTAAGGATGAAAGACCTTACACATGAGATAACTCAGCAGTTTCCATCATTTTCATTGAAATGTGGACAATAGAAGTGCTGGAAGACTGAAGACTTGCTAGTTTTCAAAATGAATGAGGTGCTCAATTCTGTCAATCCTAGAAGAGAGCTTGGCAGCCAGTGCAGACAAAATCCTAGAATGGCTTTTAAAGTGGATGGTTTATGATTATTTAGGAAGAGAAGGGGTGACCAGTAGGAAATGGCATGGGTTCACCATTCAGGTTGACATTGATTTGTTAGTAATCCTCTATCTATATATGTGCTAAAACATTTAGTAGTTTGTAGTACCAGTTCTCCATAAATCATATTTTCAAGTTGAAAAATAATATTTAAAGCGATAGGATTGGCATTAATAATTTGGAGAATTAGTATTCTTTTCCAGCAATGATTGACACTTTAAATTTGAATAAGAAAAAAATAAATAAATAAATTTGAATTTGGTTTAGGGGCACCTGGGTGGCTCAGCTGGTTAAGCGACTGCCTTTGGCTCAGATCATGATCCTGGTGTCCTGGGATGGAGTCCCGCATCAGGCTCCCTGCTCAGCAGGGAGTCTGCTTCTCCCTCTGACCCTCTCATGTGCTCTCTCTCTCTCTCTCTCATTCTCACTCTCTCAAATAAATAAATAAATAAATAAATAAATAAATAAATAAATAATAAAATCTTTAAAATAAATAAATTTGAATAAGGTTTAGAAAAAGATTTTATTTCTGTGGGTAACTACATTCCCTTGTTGACCTTAATTAGCTCTATTCTGTTTACATAAAAACATATTTTAGAATAAAACCCAATTTAATAAATGAATAAACTTATTAAGATGTAATTACTTTTCTAAATTCTGTGTTTTAAAAGTCATAATTAGAATGTGGATTACAAACTATTCTACATGGAGCCTTCAGGGAGGTTTGGCTTATCTTTCTGTAATTTTATTTGGTTTAAAGTTAAACATGCATTAGTTTGGGATGCAGGGTTTATAATTGGAGTCACTTCATGTTGCTAAAACCAAGTTTGTTAAAAACAAATGTAGTATTATCATTTAAGATGAGGAAATGGGGAAGAGAAGTATCCCAAGTGGAAGGAATTTCTGCTTAGGCTTCATGTTTCCCCACACATAAAGAATTATATATTTTATGGATGTAAATATAGATAGTATGGATATAAGTAACAATAGTAAAAAAGTGTGCATGGAAGTAATAAAAGTCAGCTTGAGGGTAGTGGTAATTTGTGGGGAAAGAGGTAGGGGTAGGGAGGGGTTGGAACTTGTGTCTGTAATATTTCACTTTTTGTTTTTAAAGATTTTATTCATTTATTTGACAGAGAGAGACACAATGAGAGAAGGAACACAAGCAGGGAGAGTGGGAGAGGGAGAAGCAGGCTTCCCGTGGAGCGGGGAGCCTGATGCGGGGCTCGATCCCAGCACCCCAGGATCATGACCTGAGCTGAAGGCAGACGCTTAACAACTGAGCCACCCAGGCACCCCTGTAATATTTCACTTTTAAGAAGAGTAAGAAAGAGGGTGGGGTTCTCTTGTTATTTTTTTATATGTTTGAAATATTTCATTAATTGAAAATTTGAAAACAAGGAAATAAGCAGCCTAATTCTCTGATTGCTTTTCTAAAGGGTCCAAGTGTTTACTTCCTATTGATTTGAGAACTTGCTTAAATAGGGCTTTACGGGTGCCTGGAGAGTTTATTTTTGTAATCTTAGCACATACTAGTAATAACAACAGCTACAGTTTATTAAGCACATACAGTGTGCCAGGCACTATGTGAGGTGCTTTAAATATGCTCTCTACTGCTTTGACAGTAACTGCGAAGAAGGTATTTCCTTCATTCCTATTTAACAGATGGCAAGGTGAGCTATAGTTCCAATCCACTACTTGTGATAAAATATGCTAAGTGAAAACTCAGACTTCCAAATATCAAGTTTAATATCCCAAAGTTCGTTTCTCATGTAGTAGCTTTCCTTTTCCCAAGAGATTTCTCTACATTTTAATGTTTACTTGAGAAAAACCAGAAAATATGGATAGGGGAAAAGAGGATAAAAATTGCCTATAATTTCACTACCACCCAGAGAAAGTTACTGCTAGCATTTTGATAGGTGCCCTTTCATATGTTTTCCATGCATAAATTTGTATGAACTTTCAAATGCTTTCAGAAGGAACTGTGTCAAGAATTTCTCTATCAGTATTGCTTATGGTGCATAATATAGGATAAATTTAAAATTTGGATTTTATTCCATACATGTCTGTATATTTTTAAAAGTAGAGTTTTAAACTGAAAAAACTTCATTAAAAATTTATGCAACATATATGAAAAAGCCATTACTGGCTACTTTTAAAAAAATCTCAACATTTATTACATTGATATATCTAATACAAAGACCAACTGGACAATTACTGAATTATATTTGCCAGTAAATTATAGAATCAATAATGAGTATATTACCTGTTGTGGATAGTTTGTTTATTTTGAAGATTTTATTTATTTATTGGAGAGAGAGAGAGACAGAGATAGCGAGAGAGAGCCGGAGCAGGGAGGAGAGGGAAAAGCAGGCTCCCCGCTGAGCAGGGAGCCTGACTTGGGGCTTGATCCCAGGACCCTGGGATCATGACCTGAGCCGAAGGCAGATGCTTAACCGACTGAGACACCCAGGTGCCCATGGACAGTTCATTTCAAAGGACAGGTGGACCATTCTATTTTCTGTCTCAGTGATATGACCAATCTAAGTACCTCATACAAGTGGTTTCATACAGGATTTGTCTTTTTGTGACTGGCATATTTCACTTAGCATAATGTCCTTAAAGTTTATCCATGTTGTAAGCATGTCAGAATTTCCTTCCTTTTTAAGTCTGAATAATATATCATTGTATGTGTGTGGCATATTTTGCTCATCCATTCATCTGTTGATGAACACTGGGGTGGCTTTTCATGTATTGGCTTGTGAATAACGCTGCTATGAAATAGGTAAACCTCTTTAAGACCCTGCTTTCAGTTCTTTTAGTTACATACTCAGAAGTGGAATTGTTAGATCATATGGTAATTCCATTTTTTTTTAAAGATTTTATTTATTTATTTGAGAGAGAGAATGAGAGAGAGCACATGAGAGGGGGGAGGGTCAGAGGGAGAAGCAGACCCCCTGCCGAGCAGGGAGCCCAATGCGGGACTCGATCCCGGGACTCCAGGATCATGACCTGAGCCAAAGGCAGTCGCCCAACCAACTGAGCCACCCAGGCGCCCGGTAATTCCATTTTAGTTTTTAATTTAATTTTATTTTTTTTAAAGATTTTATTTATTTATTTGACAGAGAAACAGCGAGAGAGGGAATACAAGCAGGGGGAGTGGGAGAGGGAGAAGCAGGCTTCCCGTGGAGCAGGGAGCCCTATGCAGGACTCAATGCTAGGACTCCAGGATCATCATGACCTGAGAGGAAGGCAGACGCTTAATGACTGAGCCACCCAGGCATCCCAGTAATTCCATTTTTAATTTTTAAAGAACCTCCATACCATTTTCCATAGCAGCTGTACCATTTTATATTTCTACCAACAGTGCACAGAGTTCTAATTTCTCCATACACTCACCAACACTTGTTATTTTCACTTTTTTCATAGAAACCATCTTAATAGGTGTGAGGTGGTATCTTACTATAGTTTTTGTGTTTCCCTAATGGTTAGGAATGTTAAGCATCTTCTCATGTGTTCATTGACTATTTGTGTATCTTCCTGGGAGAAATGTCTGCTCAAGTCCTTTGCCCATTTTTTTTTTAAGTTGAATTTTAGGAATTCTCTATATATTGTGGATAATAATCCTTTATCAGATATGATTTTAAAATATTTTATCCCATTCTTTGGGTTGCTTTTTTACTTTCTTGATAGTCTTTTGATGCACAAAATGTTTAATTTATATGAAGTCCAATTTGTCTATTTTTTCTTTGTTGCCTATGTCTTTAGTGTCTTATCCAAGAAACCACTGCCAAATCAAATGTCGTGAAGATTTTCTCCTATGTTTTCTTATAAGTGTTTTATAGTTTTAGTTCTTACATTTAGGTCATGGATCCATTTTCAGTTAATTTTTGTATATGATGTTAGATAAGGGTCCAACTTCATTTTTTGCATATGCTTATCTAGTTGTCCTATTCATTCTTGAGAAGGAGATATTGAAGCCTCCAATATTATTGTAGAATTGCCTATTTCTTCTCCCTTCAGTTCTCTCAATTTTCGGCTCATGTATTTTGATGGTCAGTAATTAGGTGCATGGGTCTTTGTAATTGTTCTCTTTTTGCTGTATTGAACTTTCTATTTATATACAATGTCCTTTTTTGTCTCTTGTAACCATTTTTTGGTTTAAAGCCTATTTTGTCTGATGTTAATATAGCCATTATACTGTTGCATGGAATATCTTTTTCTATCCTTTCATTTTCAACCTATTTATCTCTGTGGACCTAAGGTGAGTCTTGCAGACCATGTGCTGTTGGGTACTGTGTTTTTATCCATTATGACAATCTGTCTTTTGATTGGAGGATTTAATCCATTTACATTTAAAGTAGTTACTGTTAAGGAGGGATTTCTGTCATTTTGCTATTTGTTATCTGTATGCCTTATAGTTCTTTTTGACTCTCATTACTTGTGTTACTGCCTTCTTTTGTAGTTAGATTTTTTTTTTGTAGTGAAACATTCAAATTTCTTTACCATTTCATTTTGTGTATATTCTTTATTATATTCTTCAACTAGTTTCTTCATGGTTACTATAGTGATTACATTTAACATTTTATAACTTTAGTTATAACACACTCTAGTTTGACTTTATACCAGCTTAACTTGAATAACATATAAAAAGCTCTGCACCTTTAACAACTCTGTCCCTACCTCTTTCAGTTGTTATGTCATAAAATTACATCTTTATACACTTTGTATCCCAAAGCATAAACTAATAATATTTTAATGTATTAGTCTCTTAAATTGTGTAGAAAACAAAAAGTGGAGTTACACACCATTGTTTTAATAATACCAACTTTTATAATTGCCCATGTATTTTCATTTACTGAGATCTTTATTTATTCATATAGCTTCAATTTACTGTGTAGTGTCCTTTTATTTCAAGATGTAGGACTCCTTTTGGTATTTCTTGCAGGCAGGTCTGGTGGTCGTGAATTTCTTTAGTTTCTGTTTGAGAATGTCTTCATTTCTCCCTTACTTTTAAAGGACAGTTTTGCCAAATATAGGATTCTTCATTGACTGTTTTATTTTAGCACTTTGAATATATCAGCTCACTACCTCTGGCCTCCAAGATTTCTGATGAAAAATATGCTGATTATATTATTAAGGATCCCTTATATGTGACAAGTTACTTCTCTTTTGCTGCTTTCAAGATTCGCTGTTTGTCTTTGTCTTTGGACAATGTTATTATAATGTATCTTGGAGTGGGTCTTTTTGAGTTCATCTTGGCATTTATTGAGCTTCTTGGACATTTATATTCACATATTTCATGAAATTTGGGGAGTTTTTAGCCATTATTTCTTAAAATATTCTCTCTACCTCTTTTTCTCTCTCTCCTTCTTCTAGGACTCCCATAATGCATATGTTGGTCCTGTTGATGGTAACCTACAGTTCCCTTAGGCTCTGTTCACTTCAGTCTTTTCTCTTTCTGTTTCTCAGACTCAATAATTTCCATTGTCCTATCTTCAGGTTCACTGATTCTTTCTTCTGCCTGCTCAAATCTGCTTGTGAATCCCTCTAGTGAACTTTTCATTTTAATTATTGTACTTTTCAACTCCAGAATTTCTTTTTGGTTTCTTTTTAGGTTTCTATCCTTTGTTGATATTCCATTTTGTTTCATACATTATTTTCTTGTCTTTCTCCACATCTTCCTTTAGTTCTTTCAGCATCTTTAAGACAGTTGTTTTAAAGTCTGTGTCTAGTAGATTCACCATCATGTGTTTTTCTCAGGGACAGTTTCTGTTGTTGTTATTTTCCTTTGAATGGGCCATATCATTTTGTCTCTTTGTATGCTTTGTGGGTTTTGTTGAAAATTGTATATTGGATCTAATACTCTTAATAAAGTGGTAACTCTGGAAATCAGATTCTCTTCTTTCACCAGGGTTTGCTGTTTTAAGTTTTAGTTTGGGGATGGGGGCTGGGGAGGAGTTATTATTGTAGACTCTGTCTGTGCCAAGGATTAGCCTGAGATGTAAACTTAAGGTCTTCTCGGGTCCTTTCTTAGCCTATACCTCCCTCTGGGCATGCATGATGATTTTCTAGTTTCCTCTGTATATGTGGTTGCTTTGAATATCTTAGTCTTCATTGTCTGGCTACCAAAATGGCTAAAAAGAAAAATTAAGGGGAGAAAAAGGTACTGATGCTTTAAATCCCCTGGAAATCATTTCATCCAGAGGGGGACAGCTTGCAACAACAGGATGTATGTGTGCAGCAGTAAGGGCCACAGCCTCATTATCTGCGCATCTGTGATCAGAAGCAATAACCAATGATCAGAGCACAGATCCCTGATATTTGGAGATCAGGGTCCATTTTACCCACTATGACTTCTGCAAGCTGTGTGCAAAGTGCTCCAGAACACATACATGCACAGCTGCTTACAATGAGGCAGAGGTGTGGGGGATAGATAGTTGCCACTGTGCTAAGAGCTGAAATTGACTGAAATTAATCACAGTTTACCTCCAGTTTTTCTCTAGAAGTTGTAAGCCTTCCATAGAATCCAGAGTTTCAAAATCGCATCAGACAGAATGGACCAGTCATCTAGGTGGGGAGACAGATTTCCAGTGCTTCCTGCTCTGTCATCTTCCCAGAATAGTCTTTCTTTCTTGCGTTTCTTTCTCTTTTCTTTTTCTTTCTTTCTTTCTTTCTTTCTTTCTTTCTTTCTTTCTTTCTTT
>NW_023270503.1:13038989-13235539 GCF_011800145.1 Mirounga leonina | reverse complement strand
CTTTCTTTCTTTCTTTCTTTCTTTCTTTCTTTCTTTCTTTCTTTCTTCTTTCTTTCTTTTTCTTTTCTTATCTTTCTTTCTTTCTTTCTTTCTTTCTTTCTTTCTTTTTTTCTTTCAGCTCTTGAGTGCTTACTATGTGCTAGGCACTGGTCTAAGCATCAAGACTCCAGTAGTTTGGGGGCGCCTGGGTGGCTCAGTCATTAAGCGTCTGCCTTTGGTTCAGGTCATGATCCCAGGGTCCTGGGATCGAGCCCCACATCAGGTTCACTGCTCAGCCGGAAGCCTGCTTCTCCTTCTCCACTCCCCCTGCTTGGGTTCCCTCTCTTGCTGTGTCTCTCTCTGTCAAATAAATAAATAAAACTTAAAAAAACAAAAAAAGACTCCAGTAGTTTGTTGTAATTTTTTTCTCATTCAAATAAATACACTTTTATACTTAAATTTGTTCTTGCAACTTTGCATTATTTTTCTTAAAGAGGGTCCCCAACATTTTATAGATTTTCAGATTACACAAAACTTGAGTCTTCCCCTGCTTTGGCATCAAGAGAGTGACATGCTTTAATTCAAAATGATCCCTAAGGTGTGTAATCTTTAATGTATCCCCTCTGTGACTTCTGTTTTTGTATCTTGAACACATTATCATCCCCATTCTATTCTCTGCCAGTGGGAAAGAGTTACAAGATCTGGAAGGCAAGCTCACTGAAACACAAGTCACCTTTTCTCTGTTGATGAGAGTAAATTCCTAAGGTTGCTACATTTAGCAAATAAAAATACAGGATTCCCAGTTAAATTTAAATTTCAGATAAATGTTACATGGGACATACTTATACTTAAAAATTTTTGTTTTTTATCTGAAATTCAAATTTAAGTGGCAACCTTTGTTTTATCTGGCAATTCCATGAATTTCTCAAAAATGGTTTTTCTAGCACAAAGATTACATTTTATTCATCTTTCTGTAGAACTAGAACAGTTCTCAGATCAATGATAGTGGTGTTGGGTACTAAAATCAGTGGTTATTCTTAATCTCTTCTGGGAAACAAAAATCTAATGTAATTTGTGGATCCTCTTTCCAGAAAAATGCACAAACACAAAACACTGCACATAATTTCAGAGCCCTAAATCCTAACTTGTAAGGTGTCCCTTCCTGATCTCTTCCCAACTCAGACCCTTTATGCAGAGCTCCTTTTTTGTATGTTTTGTGATTTACAAAGTAGTTTCATCTTCACAGCAGTCTTATAATAGAACTAGCCCATTTTGTAGATAAAGAAACTGAGACTTGGATTCAGAAACATTACATACCCAGTAATTATGATCAGAATCAAATTCAGTTCTTCCCATTTTGACTCATGGGCTCTCTTCACCATGCCAGCCTGCCACATAAGTCTTCCTTTCTTATAACGTTCTAATTTCTACAGCAGCATTTTTGTATGGAAGTCAAGGTGGAAGAGTGAAAAAGGCATTCAGATGAGGAGTCCTGGGTGTGAGTCTTAGTTCCTTCACTGAAAAGCTATATGACTGTACCTTAGCTTACCCATCTGTATGATGGGGGTGCTGGACAACATCCTCTGAGAGCACTAAGATTCTATGATTCTAAAGGGCCCCTTCCACTGTCCCAATTTTCCTTGTAGGCCATTATAAAACCTACTTTTGTGACCTTCCAAGGGCAGAGATTACAGATGTACTCATAAGAATTTGAAGTTGAAAAGGCTTAGGAGTTAGGAAGATATGAAGTTGCTCTACTTGGGGGGTTCCAGGGCCTATAGTATAAAGAGTTATATCTGCATCTAGCCAGGGTATGAGGGGAGTCTAAAGGCAAAGAGGTGTGGGATGAAAACCCCTGTGCAGGCGCTGGGTTTGCAGTGGGAGTAAAACATGGCTGTAGTCAAATTCTAGGCTTTGCATTTACTCTCAACCTTTGGCTGAGCAGAGGGAAGACAGAGCCTGGTACTCAGCGACCCCACTCAGACCATCAGCCCTACTCAGCTGTCCTTGACTGCTTTCTATAGAGCAATGGGCTTACAGCCACTAGTACCTGGAGGTACTTTCTCCACGTTAGGATTTAAAGGAAAGCTCTTTCTTTGAAACTCAAGAGAATAGGATCCTGGATTCTACTTCTTTTTTTTTTTTTTTTAAGATTTTATTTATTTGACCAAGAGAGACACAGTGAGAGAGGAAACACAAGCAGGGGGAGTGAGAGAGGGAGAAGCAGGCCTCCCACCGAGCAGGGATCCCGATGCGGGGCTTGATCCCAGGACCCTGGGATCATGACCTGAGCCGAAGGCAGATGCCTAACGACTGAGCCATCCAGGCACCCCATGGATTCTACTTCTTGGTACCTAAAAGAACAACTAACTAGATTCCTGTGCCAATGGCCATATTTTCTTCTTCCCTTACATTGTTTTACTGGATGCAGATATTCCAAAGTTACACATGCCCAAGACTAATAAACATCCAACACCACATAGGAATCCTAACTAATAATCTTAGGTCAAAAAAAAGTGCCAAGAAATATCTTGGCAGTTTTATCTGGGGGTTTGCCAATTTGGGAAAGTCTCTAAGAAATGCTAGCAAATGGTTGTGCCTCATCAGCATGATGGTGAAATGGGCAGATGCAGGAAAGGCTATCCCAAAGAGAGAAAACTGTAGGAAATCAGAGACCTTCATATGGGCAATCTGGGGGAAGAGGGAGCATTTCTTTTTCTCTTCTTCCTCCCAAACAAATTTTATCCCCCAAAGTAGCAGCAAGTCACCTCCTCTGTGATGCCTTTCCCATTCTATTCCTCTTCCAGGGAAAGATTGAGACTGAAAATGTCCCAGGTAGACTAATAATTTGGTACTTGTTAAAAAAATTTTTTTTTAATTATTCAACATTTGTTAGGTAGGGCTAGGGAGAAAACAACATTTTTATTATTATATTTTTAAAAAAAAGAGGCTGACTCCCACTGGCCAAAGTAGAGTCAATGTTCTGGAAAAAAGAAATCTCACTTTTCTGTAATTCTTGTTCTCGTTTCTATTTTCTTTTGCAATTTACTGAATCAGACTACTTGGGAGACATACCAAAGAATTTAAAATTTAGGCTTTGTTCAACAGTTTAAAATTCATTCCAGAAAAAACAGCTTGGTGTTATGCATGATTTGATTTCAGAATTTCAGTTGACTTCATCTGCAGCTGCTCATGGCAAAACTAATCACCAGACATAGGTCAGCTCGAGAGAGGAGGTCTTTGTTTTTTTGTTTTTTGTTTTTAATTTTCACATGAAAGCGTTGTTTTCTTTGGTGGTAGCAAACCCAAATTATCTTTCACTAGGAAGGTAAGTAGTTTTGTACAGAAACCCAAGTTAACTAGCACATTGCTGTTTTTCATAGCATCCCATATGTTTTGCTGCCTGGTATAGATATACCTGGATTTCTCATTTCTTAATACAGCTGTGTCTATCAGCTAAACAGAACTGTGTGCTTCCTCTGTCCTTCCACAGCCCTCTACCTTGCCTTGATTAGAGATAATATTTATCACATGATATTGTAATTGTTTTTGCATCTTTGTTCTCGGCTAGACCATGAACTTGCTCAGGTCAGAGACCATATCATCTTCATGATTCTAGTGGTCCCTCAATAAACGAATGGATAAATGCCATGGGCAACAAGGAAAGAACAATAGGCACTAGGCCTGCCTGTTGGGTATCAGTGAAGAATCTGTAGTCTCACTGGGCAGAGATGACTTCTTTTTTTTTTTTTAAATTTTATTTATTTATTTGAGAGAGAGCACGAGTGGGCGGGAGCAGGAAGGACAGAGGGAGAGGGAGAAGCAGACTTCCTGCTGAGCAGGGAGCCCAACCCCTGACTGGGGCTTGATCCTAAGACCTGGAGATCATGACCTGAGCCGAAGGCAAACACTTAACCGGCTGAGCCACCCAAGCACCCCTGGACAAAGCTTTCTGTATGAGAAACCCTCAACAATCTGAAGTTGCCCCAAACTCAAGAATTTAGTCACACATTGGCTATCTTTGATGCATAGTCCACATCAAGCACTCACCATCTCTAATTTGACAACAGAGCAAAATTAACTGGAATCCAGGTACTGATCTAGGATCTTTACACATATTTCTTATTAAACTATCATAACAACCCTATGAGGTAGGTGTCATCAGCCTCTATTTTATAGGTTAAGTAACTAAATTCAGAAAGGTTAATTAATAATTAAGTTCATGATCACTGAGTCAGGAAGAGGTGGACCTTGTCTTTAAATCCACGTCTGCCTTCTTCCATCACACCTCTGTTATAGTTATATGTTACATATCTCACTATGGAGCTATAAGGAACAAGGGACACCAAGCATTACATTAATTAGAACTTTCATATGATATTTAAGAAATCAGTGACTAATTCTCTTCAGCCTCAGCCTTGAAATTGAAATACAGCAATGCTAGACATAAAAGTGTATCTTGATTTCCCCCCCAAGGAATCTCCCTCTCTTATGCACATAGTGAGCATTAACAATTAATGGGAAGTGCTTTCCAAGCCATATAACATCATTCTTAATATTTATGATGCCCACGAAACACACAAACATCTGTTCTGTAGAGTGATAGCTATTAAGGCATACTTAAGTGCCAAGCACTCTCTCTCATGTAGACGAGTCAAAGCTTTAAGCAGTTGTTCCTCTGGAGATGTCTAAATAGCAAGGATTCTAAGAAGACGGGAGGAAGGCAATTTTAGACTCAACTCATCTTGAGGAATATTAGTTCATTTTATTATGGCCAAAGCACATAGTAACTTTAAATGGCATAAAGCTATGTTTAAAAGGTTGATATGAACTTTTATATTGGGGATTATTGCAAGGCTAAAGCTAAAGTTAACGTTTCCCTCTGAGGAACAAAATTAGAAGAGACTCAAAAGTGCTTCTGATGGATGAGATCACCCATCAGCAGGAATGACAGATCTAAAGAATCTGCTGTTAAAGTTAAGATTGAAGAGGTGGGCACACCCAAAATCCAATCAAGGTGGTCTATGGGTACCCTCAGGGAGCAGGCCTGGCTCGAGGTTACTACCAAGAAAAAAAGTCTCTTAGTCTGCTTGTAAAGAGATTATGTTAATGGAAGAGAGCAGTTAGCTTGAATCTCTGATAGCAGAGCGAGTGGAGCCAGTTTCTACACCAGAACTTCCTATTTATTTGACAATAAAATTTATTGGGATAAAATAACTAATACATCTCTATCTCTACCTCTATCTCTATCTCTATCTCTAGATCTAGCTCAACCTCTACCTCTACCTCCAGCTCTGTATCAATACCTGCTTACCTGTATGGCTAACCCGAACTAGTCTCTGTGTATGCTGAGGACCAGACCTCAAACATGGCAATGACTATAAGCAAGTACTTCCACCCTGCCTTTCCCAGATGACGCTTCTTCAAACTGCAACAGACACAAGGTTAACCTAACGGCCACGTCAGCAACACAACAACAATAATGGCAACTGACAATTGTGGCATACTTATCAAACGTCAGGCACACTTCTCAAGCTCTGCATATGAATTACCCACTGAGTCTTCACACCAACCCCAGGAGGTAAAAGAAAAAAACTGATGCACAAAGAGGTTCTGTAATATGACCTAGGTCATACGCTAATGAGTGGTGGGGCCTAAATTCTAACCTAGGTAGGTTGTTGGCATTCTTAACCATTCCTTGAAGGTGGGGGTCAAGGGGGAACAATACAAATATATTTAAATAAGATGTTCAAGCAGGGGTTCTTTGTTCTTTTGGTTGCGAGATACAAAACTTCACTCAAGCTATTTCAAATAAAACAATTGAGACTAACCCTAGGCCGGGTAAGGTATTCTTTTCTCATAATATCTTGCATTTATTTATCTATGTCACTGCATTTACCAGTCTGTTATAATTATCTGTTTATATGTTCATTATAATTGTCCCACTTGACCCCAATAACTATGATTTTTTTCTTTTTTCTTTTTAAGATTTTATTTATTTATTTGAGAGAGAGAGCACATGAGAGGAGGGAGGGTCAAAGGGAGAAGCAGACTCCCTGCCGAGCAGGGAGCCTGATGCGGGACTCGATCCCGGGTCTCCAGGATCATGACCTGAGCCGAAGGCAGTCGCTTAACCAACTGAGCCACCCAGGCGCCCCTTTTTCTTTTTTCTTTACTACTGTATCCTTGATGCAAAAAACAGTGTCTGACAAATGGTCAATGCTGAAGAAATATTTGTTCAAATAAAAAGTAGGGTTAGGGACACTGGACAGGGACGGGATGTTAATTGATTAATGATTTAAAAAAGCATGAAACTATGTCAGCCAGCTATCATACGAAATTAAAGTTCAGGAACAGACCTCATTCCTCTACCCTGCACCCTACTCATGGTGCCTTGCCTCTGTCCTTTTTTTTTTTTTTAAAGATTTTATTTATTTATTTGAGAGAGAGAGCACAAGAGGGGGAGCGGGAGAGGGAGAAGCAGACTCCCCGCTGAGCAGGCAGCCCGATGTGGGACCCGATCCCGGGACTCCAGGATCATGACCTGAGCCGAAGGCAGTCGCCCAACCAACTGAGCCACCCAGGCGCCCCGCCTCTGTCCTTTTTTGCACGTATTTCCATTTTCCTTTTTTTTCAAGCAGACTTCTTTTGCTTATGTACAGTTTCTGCTCCCCCATAATTTTGGCTTTTGTGAAACTTTGGATAGGCTTGGTGCCAACCTCAGCCCCAACCTTAGTTGACCTTCCAGTTCTGGAGTTCACCACTACCTGCAGACTCAAGACTAATTCAGGGGGTGCCTGGGTGGCTCACTCAGTTAAGCATCTGCCTTTGGCTCAGGTCAGGATCCCGGGGTCCTGGGATAGAGCCCCAAATCGGGCTCCCTGCTCATCCAGGAGTCTGCTTTTCCCTCTCCCTCTTCCCCTGCCCCCACCCCCTACCACCCCCAACTCATGATCTCTTTATCACTCTCTTTCTATTGCTTTCACTCTCTCTATCACTTTCTCTCTCAAATACATACATACATAAAATCTTTAAAAAAAAGACCTACTAATTCAGATTCTCATGAGAAAGATTCTGATTGATTCAGCTTAGGTGAAGAGTTCTTCAATTGTCCAATAAATTGTGGCTGGAGTGTTATGTGACAAAATCGGTTGTGTAAGCTTGCCCTTTCGTGAAGGAGGCAGTTTTCACAGAAAGGATTGTGGGCTCGGTATGCACCCCCAAAATAGGTCTCTATAGATGTCAACTGATATTTCTCTCCTTTTGAAATCTAGACAATTTTTTTTTAATCACCAAGGAGAATATTCTAAATTACATAGAAAATTTATAGTCATACATTTACCGTATTTTAACAAGGAATTTCTATGGACTGCCATTTTCCAGTTGCTTGCATTTTCAATTTTGTTCTTTGATTGCTTAAAACACAGACATCTTTTCTCTCTTGCCATGCAATGAAAATGTTCTATTTTGATATGGTATGTGTTAGTCATAGTGTTTGCATTTTCATTATGATATCAAGAAGTTAATCTGTTCCAGTCTTTTTAACTAGTGTAGTTAAGGGCTTTTGATGGTTTCTTGTGATAATTGCATTATGATTTTCATCCTCTTATATTTTGGACTACATAATTTCTGAAGCGTTAAGAGAATTGCCAGAATTTTTACTTGTAGTTCTTGATTTAATACTGATGCTGAAGAGCCTTAGATTGCTTCTAATTTACAAACGAATTCTAAAAGATCACTTCTACGTCAGTTTGAAACTGAAGTACATTCTTCTAGTGGTCTGCAAGAGGTTATTTAACCTATAACATATTCATTCAGTTATTCATTACATTAGGAGCCACTCTTTGCCTGGCACTGTGTTAAGCTGTGTGTGTAATGTGAACAAAACAGATATAGTCCCTGTCCCCATGAAGCTTATTAGTCTATGGGAGGAACACAAATAAGCAAACAATTACATTAGGGCTAATAGTAATAGCTAACCCTAACAGTAATGGTGCATAGTAGGTTCTCCAAAAATATTCACAGGATGCATGGACTCAATAAGTTAAAACTGAATTATTTACATTTGTTATTTCATTTAATCTTCACAATTCTCTTTAATCCTAACTATTCTGATTAGTAATTCCACTCAAAAAGACAAATTTACTATGGATATATTTTTTAGCTTGTTTTGATGTATAAAATACATACAAAGAGTCTGCACATCTCAAAACATCTCAATGCATTTTCACAAACTGAACACACCTGATGAACAAACAAACTTTATCAGCATCCTAGAACCCTCCTCATGTCTCTTATAGTCACTACACCCTCAAAGGTAAAGGATGTTATTTAAATATTAAAAAAGATTGGCTTTCAGTCACTTTATAATGTATTTGAGAGGACGAAAGATTTAAGTAAATCCTAGTTTATTTAGAACTCAACAAAATTTGTTACTAGTATTATTTTGTCAGGTATGATTAGATTCATGCGGACATAACTGAAAATTCACAATAACAATGGCTTAAATGTGGTATTTTATTTTTCTTTCATGTGAAAGAGGTTTAAAAGGAGATATGTATTTAGGGCTGATTTGGCAGCACCATAGTTATCAGACATCAGGGTTCCTTTTAGCTTACATATCAGCCATTCTTGTGCTTCACTTAATGATGGTCTAAGATGGCTATTAGAAACCCAGCTGTTACATCCACATTCCAGAGAAGAAGAAGGAGGAAGGGCAAAAGGACTGCACCTCTCAGCTGATTAAGTTCACCTCTAAGTAGTCTGTCCCCAAGTCCCTCATAACATTTTTGCTTTTATCTAACTGTCCAGAATTGAGTCATGAGGCCATATGATTTTTAAGGGAAGCTGTTCTTTTAGCTGGATATATTGATGCCTCCATCAATGCCTTCCTGTTATTAAGGAAGAAGGAGAGAACATATTTGGGGTGGGCAACATAATAGTGTCTGCTCTAGTTATGTTGTTGTGCAGTGTACTTGCTTACCATACATCACATTGTCTACTGAAAATTTTCTTCCCAGGGGGCACCTGGGTGGCTCAGTCGGTTAAGCATCTGCCTTTGGCTCAGGTCATGATCCCAGGGTCCTAGGATAGAGCCCCACATCGGGAGCCTGCTTCTCCCTCTCTCTCTGTCCCCTAGCTCGTGCTCTCTCTCTCTCACTCTATCTCAAATAAATAAATAAAATCTTAAAAGAAAAGAAAATTTTCTTCCCAGGAAGGGAAAAAAATGGGAATTTAAGTGTCATGTATAAGAAACTGAGATGAGATTTCTTTTTTTTTTTTTTTAAGATTTTATTTATTTGACAGAGAGAGATACAACAAGAGAGGGAACACAAGCAGGGGGAGTAGAAGAGGGAGAAGCAGGCTTCCTGCGGAGCAGAGAGCCTGATGCGGGGCTCGATCCCAGGACCCTGGGATCATGACCTGAGCTGAAGGCAGATGCTTAATGACTGAGCCACCCAGGCGCCCCCTGAGATGAGATTTCAAAGAAAGGTGTCATGTATAAGAAAGTGAGAGATGAGAGTTCAAAGAAAGTTCACTTATTATACAGTCATCTAGCCAGATTCAATTTCTTGCTGTAGGCCATTGAACCCATCAGCAGACCTCTCCAAGCCCCAGAATCTCACTGGTAGAATGTGGCAGATACTTCCCCTCTAATTACAGCACAGAGTCATGGTTAGAAAAATTTCTCTTAAAAGCTGTGTGTGTGTGTGTGTGTGTGTGTAGGCATTTGCTAGAAAAACTCAAACTGATGTATTCAGTCCTCATAGGCATATTTTATAACTTCAAATTTAGTATTTTGAGATCATCAAATGGCTAACAGTTACAGTAGAACCTGGCTTATTATATGGATTTATATCTAGAACAAGTTGGGTCTTGCCTCTTACAAGAAAAACTACTTACATAAAAGGATAATGCACCATGATTATAAGGCAGGTAATACTCTTGTCTCTCTTTTCCACCAGGTTTATTAATGTTGGGCTCAGTTCCAAGAAGTGCCCTCTCTAGGGCTGGGTGAAACTGGGAGCAAGTTATACTTTGAGGCCTTCCTGCCTGTCATTTTTGAACAGGTGAAATCTGGTTACAGTGAGCCTCCAGGGCAGTCTGTATCAGTAGAGCTAAGGATGTAAACATCAGGAAGAGCATGAGGTAGAGGGAGAGATCAGCAGCTACTGAAATGGCATATCTCTAAAGGAGCCGTTGTTTGGGAGATGGGGCAGGGCAGCAAGGGTAAGCAATGAGAATCATCATAGAGGGAAAGAATAAAGAAAGGGAGGAAAAGGACAGAGAGAGGTTCCCAAGTAGGCAAAGGAGTTGTAACAAGCATGTACAGAGCCTCAAACTTCAGGGGAATTGCAGCGGGAGTGGAGCAAGAACCAAGTGGTTGATTGACTGAACATTACTGAGCATCTGCTATGCTAAAGGCACTGTGCTAAGTGCTGTGGGAGACATAGATATAAACCAAACATAGACATAGACCCTGCCCAAACAGTGCTCGTGGTCACCAATCTCTATCAAGGGAGATGGGGTATGGGCTTAAAGGATGTCAAAAGGTTTAAGGTGATCAATACTGTAAAAGAAGAGTAAATGACATTCCAGAAATTCAGGGGGAGGAGGATAGTTTAACTGAAAGAATGGTGAAGGTGAGGTGAGGTAGGGAGAGTGGACTGAGGAAGTTTTGAAGAGGACATATCCTTTGAATTGAGTTGGATCTTGAAGGCTGACCAAGAGGGATAGGGTCCCCCTGCCCTCAGCCAGTGCCCCACCATGAATGGCCTTTATTGTTTGCAACTGAAGTGAAAGAGGAGGGGACAGGACAGCTCTGGCTCCAGGGGTGTCTCCAAAGACCTACTCTGTTGCTGTCACCCAAAAAAGAATAGAGTTTTTGACAACAGGAGGGTGGGTGTTAAGAGAAACAGGGGAGCTGTGAAGAAGGTGGGGCAAAGAGGAATGGCAGGATGACAAAATTTTATTGTCCTGTGGGAAACAGGTGGGCACCCAGGACCTCATAATGTACAATCTGTTCCAGGGCGTATCCTCTGAAGGAAGAGCAAGGAAAACACCTGCTCTTTTCCTCAGTCTAGAATTTCTGCTTCTCTCTGAATTTCTCTACCATACCTTGACTTTGCCGCCCCCATCTGTTGTCATCATCACAGGAAGATTTAGGGCACTCTGCTCTGTGACCTTTCAGCCTGGATGTGGTGGCTGCAGATGCAGCTGGAAAAGGTGGGGTGATTTAGAGAGAGACATGGGTGAGAGAAAGAGAGAGAGTAGGATGATTGCAATAGTTGTTCCTTTATAATAAACCTAGTGGGTTTATTTACAAGATTTTCTTGATTTGTACCTTGGGAATCCTTCCCGAGAGAGTAATTTCCTTTAAGGGGTAGCAGAATACACATTCTTCTCAAAGTGCACATGAAACATTCTCCACAATAGATCATATGTTAGACCACAAAACAAGTCTTAACAAATTTAAGTTGAAATCATATCAAGTATATTTACTGACCACAATGGTATGAAACTAGAAATCAATAAAAGAGAAAAATTGAAAAATTCACAAATATGTGGAAATGAACATGCTCCTGAACAACCAATAGGTCAAAGAAAAAAATCAAAGGGAAATCAAAAAGTATCTTGAGACAAATGAGAATGGAAATACAACATACCAAAACTTATGGGATGCAGCAAAGGCAGTTCCAAGAGAGAATTTCATAGCAATAAATGCCTGCATTAGAAAAAAAGAAAAAAGAAAGATCTCAAATAAACAATTTACACTCAAGGAACTAGAAAAAGAACAAACTGAGCTCAAAGTTAGCAGAAGGAAGGAAACAATAAAGATTAGAGCAGACATAAATGAAACAGAGCCTAGAAAAACAGCAGAAAAGACCAATAAAATGAAGAGTTTTTTAAAACATAAACAAAACTGACAAGTCTTTAGCTATACTAAGGAAAAAAAAAGAGAGAGGGAACTAAAATAAATAAAATTATAAATGAAAGAGCTGTATAGCTGATACCACAGAATTAAAAAGGATCATAAGAGACTACTAAAAATTACATGCCAATAAATTGGACAACCTAGAAAAAGTGGATAAATTCCTAGAAACATACAATCTGCCAAGACTGAATCATGAAGAAATAAAAAATCTGAACAAATCTATAAAAAGTAAAGAGATCGAAGCAGTAATAAAAAACCTCCCAACTAAGAAAAGCCCAGAACCAGATGGCTTCACAGGTGAATCTGACCAAACATTTAAAGAAGAATTAATAGCAATCCTTCTCAAATTCTTTCAGAAAAATGAAGAGGACAGGATGCTTTCAAGCTTATTTTGAGGCCAGCATTACCTTGATACCAAAGCCAGACAAGGACACTACAAGAAAAAAAAAATTACAGGCCAATATCTCTGATGAACAAAGATGCAAAAATCCACAACAAAATACTAGCAGACCAAATTTAACAGCACATTAAAGGATCAGACATCATGATCAAATGGGATTTATCCCTGGGATGCAAGGAATGTTCAACATACACAAATCAATGAATATAATTCACCACAGTAACAGAATGAAGGATAAAAATTATATGGGGGTACCTGGCTGGCTCAGTTGGTAGAGTATGAGACTCGATCTTGGGGTTGTGGGTTCAAGCCCAACATTGGGTGTAGAGATTACTTAAAAATAAAATCTTTTAAAAAAATCATATGATCTTATCCATAAATGCAGAAAAAGCATTTGACAAAACTCAACATCCATTTATGATAAAAAAAAACTCTCAACAAATTAGGTATAGAAGGAACATATCTCAACATGATAAAGGTTATATATGACAAGTTCACAGCTAACATCATACTCAATAGTTTGCTTCCCCAGCTCTTTCCAAAGAGTTATAAGCATCTTATTTCCCGTATTAAATCCCCTCCTGCCTGAAACACCTACAGCGGTTTCTGTTTTCTTACTATATCCTGATTGATAACACCTGATGGAATAGAAGCTTAAAATAGAAACTATTATAGGAGAACTTGTATTTCCTGCATACCTGAATTTGTGATTGAGATACATACATCCTCACTTCATCACAAGCAGCTGAATCATGAATCTTTAATTAATAGCAGTGCCTCCTACTTTATCTCTCCTCACTGCCATTCTGATTCACTAAACAGATCCAACCCAATCCTGAAAACCACATAGCCCCAAAAGAGTGGGTCTTAAGAAATTTGCAAGTTTCCGTATTCTGGGTATGACTGTATTTCAGTATGAACAAAATTTTGTTTCATACTTACCCTCACGTCCATTCCATGTTTTCCTTACCCTTGGCCTCTGCTCATTTGCTAAGCCTGGTACCACATTCTTTCCATATTGTTTCATCTATTCTCTTCTGGCCCAGCTCTCCCATTACTGTTATTAATCCAACTCCACACACTACTAAACAACTCTCCAATTCACCCCAGCATGCAGTTGCTAGGGGTAAAAAGATAGGAAAGACATTCCTTGTTCCAAGGAGTTTATAGAGTATTTTGAGACACTATATGTAATTTCAATCCTGATGTGGCTAAAACGTTAATTACCAAATGTACACCCTTTAAAGGACTCTTACAAAATATGGAATTAGATATGGTGAGACTATAATCCATAGATTTACAACTTGATTGGACTCTTGTATATCAGGTTAATTTAAAGCATGCCCACTTAACTATTAGTGAGCTGTTCTTAATGGAAAAGAGTTGCATCAGTTGGTTTATTATACAGAGGGCAAGATCCAAGCTGTCACTGCTTTGTATCTAAATTTGATTCCTAAAGGGTACGCAGGTGAAAGAATCACTTTTCAGATGAAAGAGAAAAATTCCAAAGAAGAACACACATGATAGAGTCATAAATACTTACGTTAGCCTGAGGCAGGCAGAGTTTATATACCACTCTTTTTGAATATTTATTCATTCCAGGAATGGTTTAAATTAGTACTTTCGTTCAAAGCCCCAAGGCATTATGTTTTCAACAAAACTAATAATCACTTCCTGATAACACTAACTGACTTATGTATGTTTTTCTTCTTATCTTGTTATTTGAGAGAAGGAAGTCATAAAACTAAGCATCTGGTTTCAGTATTAGGCTTCAAAGAAAGAGCTACTACCTATATTACAGAGGACTGGTATATTGAAAATCTTTTTACTCTTTTCATTTATCACCTAAATCTAGTTGCACATTGTAACCTGTGGACCACACAAATAAGAAGGGGCAGGCTTCTGTAAGGGATGCTCCTTACTTGGTATGCTCCTTCAGTCCTGAAATCTTGTTTGCAAAAGTCAGATTGAATCCAATTGGTTCAGGTCCTTTCTTTCACAAAAGGATTCTCAGCTCCATGATACCAGTAAGATATCAAAAAGATTAACTGAGAATCACTGGGTCCATACAATGGAATGAATTATATATATTACCAAATGTTCAGCATAATTATGTGTATTAGGACTCTTGATGAAGGTAACAGAAACCAACTTTTGAAGTAGCTTAAAGCTAAAGAGGGAATTTATTATGTGGGTAAACCTGAAAGGCAGCCAATTTCAGGAAGCAAGTGACATTGGGTACAGGGGAACTGTCAAGATTCTGGCTCTCTTGTATTTTGCTTCTCTCTATGCAATTTGATTTTTGTCTACATAGACCAAGTTTGTTTTTGTTTTTAATTTTTTTATTGTTATGTTAATCACCATACATTACATCATTAGTTTTTGATGTAGTGTTCCATGATTCATTGTTTGTGCGTAACACCCAGTGCTCCATGCAGAACGTACCCTCTTTACTACCCATCACCAGGCTAACCCATCCTCCCCCCCGCCCCCAGAACCCTCAGTTTGTTTTTCAGAGTCCATCGTCTCTCGTGGTTCGTACATAGACCAAGTTTTAAGCCATGGAGTTTTATTTTTGTTCTTGCTGCTGTTTTTTTGTTTGTTTGTTTTAAATTTGGGGAATCATAAAGACCTTTGGACAAATGCCTTGCAAATATCAAAGTCAACTCTACATTCACAAACATTTACACTAACGAACATCAATTTTATTTATTTATTTATTTATTTATTTATTTATATTTTTAAAAGATTTTATTTATTTATTTGACAGAGAGAGAGATAGCAAGAGCAGGAACACAAGCAGGGGGTGTGGGAGAGGGAGAAGCAGGCTTCCCGTGGAGCAGGGAGCCTGATGCAAGGCTTGATCCCAGGACCCTGGGATCATGACCTGAGCCGAAGGCAGACACTTAACGACTGAGCCACCCAGGCACCCCATGAACATCAATTTTAAAAACTGAAAAAATGAGGGGGCACCTGGCTGGCTCAGTCGGTAGAGCATGTGACTCTTGATCTCAGAGTCATGAGTTCGAACCCCACATTGGACATGGAGCCTATTTAAAAAGAAAGAAGAAAGAAAGAAAGAAAGAAAGAAAGAAAGAAAGAAAGGAAGGAAGGAAGGAAGGAAGGAAGGAAGGAAGGAAGGAAGGAAGGAAGGAAGGAAGAAAGAAAGAAAGAAAGAAAGAAAGAAAGAAAGGAAGGAAGAAAGAAAGAAAGAAAAAATAAATAAAATTTTAAAAAACTATGAAAGGATTCAAAAGGGATTCATTTTGAGAGCTTATCTTAATTACCTATGGGAAAATCCTTTTTACTTTTCTAGGAAATTATAGTATTAATATCAGATTGTATTACTATCCAAAGGAATGAAAAATTATACAGAAATCTTTTAAATCTGGGCGCCTGGGTGGCTCAGTTGGTTAAGCGACTGCCTTCAGCTCAGGTCATGGTCCCGGAGTCCCGGGATCGAGTCCCACATCGGGCTCCCGGCTCAGCGGGGAGCCTGCTTCTCCCTCTGACCCTCTCCCCTCTCATGCTGTTTCTCTCTCTCTCTCTCTCAAATAAATAAATAAATAAAATCTTTAAAAGAAAAAATTAAAAAAAAAAGAAATCTTTTAAATCATGTCTTCCAATTAATAATACATTAAACCTAATAAACTACTAAGCTGGTTTACTCCTGTGAAAACAATCTTCATTTTTAATGAAGGGAAAATTGCATGTATTATGTTTAGGAAACACTTTCCTGTACTGAGATAATATGACATGTTGAGATTTGGGGGAGAAATTCTTTTTTAAAAAAATTTTATTTTATTATGTTATGTTAATCACCATACATTTTATCATTAGTTTTTGATGTAGTGTTCCATGATTCATTATTTGCATATAACACCCAGTGCTCCATGCAGTATGTGCCCTCTTTAATACCCATTACCAGGCTAACCCATCCCCCCATCCCCTACCCTCTAAAATCCTCAGTTTGTTTCTCAGAGTCCATAGTCTCTCATGGTTCGTCTCCCCCTCCGGTTCCCCCGCTTCATTTTTCCCTTCCTGCTCTCTTCTTCTTTTTTTTTTTTTTTTTCTTAAACATATAATGTATTATTTGTTTCAGAGGTACGGGTCTGTGATTCATCAGTCTTACACAATTCACAGCGCTCACCATAGCACATACCCTCCCCAATGTCTATCCTATCCCTCCCACCCCCCCACCACTCCAGCAACCTTCAGTTTGTTTCCCTGAGATTAAGAATTTGGGGGGAAATTCTTGAGGGAAGATCAAGTTTATGGACTTTGACTAGGAGAAGATTATATAGACCTCTCTTAGGCATTAAACACACACAACCATCAAAAACAAGTAAAACTCAATTTTTTGCCAGCTAACTCATCCAACTCAAAGATGTTTTAATGATAATTACAAACTACTAAGGTATGCAGGAAATACAGAGAATAGGATAAAGCATTTTAAATTGGGGTGCCTGGGTGGTGCAGTCATTTAAGCGTCTGACTCTTGATTTCAGCTCAGGTCATGATCTCAGGGTTTGAGATCGAGCCCTGAGCTGGGCTCCATGCTTAAGACTCTCTCTCCCTCTGCTCCTCCCCCCAACCCTCGTGCCCTCTCTCAAATAAATAAATCTTTAAAAAAATAAAATTGAGCAAATTAGTTCATAAAATTCTGGATATGAGAAAGTGAATTTTTTTATAATCCCACTACCCAAAAAAAGGACATCAAAATTTTCATTTCTTACCAACTTAATTATATGACATCAAACACAAAATGAAACATTTTTTTCTAATGTAGTTATCCTATAAGCATATTTTTCTTAGGTTGAAATTGTTCTTTACTATCTAGAATACAAGGTTAAAGACAGCCATACAAATGATGGAAATAGCACACCTCTTATTAGAGCTGTGTGAATAGACTGTTCCATTTGGAGAGAAAATACAAGACCAGGAATTTAAAATCCCCAGCCAGGAATGACTTCCATCATTGTCTTCCATTAATTATGTAGGAAGCCTTTTTGTGATTCACTACAAAATTCGGCAATTAAACTCTAGAGGCTGATTATATCCCTCAACCATCAGCCAGAAGGATTAACCGGTGGTTTTTAAGCATTCATTGTAAAAACCCAGTTAAAAATTAGTCCTTTGGCAATTTTATTTTATTTTTATTGTGTAACATTTGATGCATGCAAAAGAATAGAAGTCACATGTGTTAATACAGTGATGAAATGAATACTTGTTACCTACCACCAGTCTAAGAATTAGAGTGTTACCTTTGCTTTTTGCAGCATGTGCTTCTCCTTGTTCCATTCTTCTGCCACATCTCAGAAGAGGTAACTACTATCTGGAATTTTGTGTATTTTCCTGTTGTAGTCTGTTCAGGCTGCCATAACAAAGTACCACAGGCAAGGGCTTATAAACAACAGAAATTTATTTCCCACATTAATGGAGGGTGCCAAATTCAGGGTGCTGGCGTGGTCAGTTTCCACATCTGATGAGAGCCCACTTCCTAGTTCATATGTGGCCATCTCTTCACAGTAATCTCAAATGGTGGAAGGAACTACTGGGGAGCCCTGTTGGCTTTTTTTATAAGGGTACCAATCCCATTCATGAGGGTTCTGGTCTCATGATCTAATCACTTCCCAAAGGCTCCACCGCCTAAATATCATCTCATTGGGCATTAGGTTTTGACATGTGAATTTGGGGGGGGGGGGACACAAACATTCAGTTTATAACAATTATCCTCTTGTTTTTAAGATGATTTAATCATGCATGTATGTATTTCTAAGCAATATATTATTTAGTTTTGTTTGTGAACTTTATAAAAATGGTATTCTGTATATAGTTTTCTGCCACCTGCTTTTTTCACTCAGTGTTATGTTTTTAAGATTCATCCTAAGATTATGTCCTAAGATTCATATGTTGTTGCATATGGCTGAAGCAGTGTTTTATGACCTACTTTTCCACTCATCCTTGCATTTCTAAGCTATATCCTTGTTGCTGTGTATCTGTAGGACCTTGGGCTTTCCCTCTCAGCCAGAATTTCCTTACATTAAAATAGAAATAATAACAGTAACTACTACCAAGGGTTGTTGTGAGCACTAATAAATTATTGTTATATTCCTTTTTTTAAAAAAAGGTCTTCTGGTAGCTTATTGTTTTTTCTTTGTAGGTGCCCTGGCTTTTTTCTCTGGGATTTTTAAGGTCTTCATCATTGGTATTGTGCCATTTCATCACAATATGTCGTGGTGTGGATTTTTCTTTATTTATCATGCTTGAAATATGCTGTGCTTTCTCTATCTGTGGATTTATCTTTAGTCAGTTTAGGAAAATTCTTGGCCATTATCTTTTTCAATATTGGCTTCCTCCTGTTCTCTCTATTCCTTACTTCTAGAACTCTGATTAGACATGTTAAGCCTTGTTTTACCCTCCATGTCTTTTAACCCTTCTTTCATGTTTTCCATCTGCTGTACTCTGTGCTGCACTCTGGGTAATTTCTTTGGATATAACCTCCAGGGCACTGAACCTGTCTTTAACTGTTTTTTTGGTTTTTTTAGAAGTAGATTTTTTTTTTTAAAGATTTTATTTATTTATTTGACAGAGAGCGACACAGCGAGAGAGGGAACACAAGCAGGGGGAGCAGGAGAGGGAGAAGCAGGCTTCCTGCGGAGCAGGGAGCCCGATGCGGGGCTCGATCCCAGGACCCTGAGATCATGACCTGAGCCGAAGGCAGACGCTTAATGACTGAGCCACCCAAGTGCCCCTGTTTTTTTTTGTTTTTAACAGATTTACTGAGTTGTTAATTTCAAAATCTATAGCTATTAGGCCAAAAATTAATACTCGGTTCGTTTAGTAATGTTTCTGGTCTCTTGTTTCTAAATCTATTTCATTCCATGTTTGATTTCTTTAAATGGTTCATAAAAGGTTATTTAATAATCTGTAAATGACAATTCCAGTTCCAGTTCTTCAGCTCTTACAAATTATTGTTTGTTCTTTCTGTTGATCTTAACTCATGGTGGTTTATGTGTTGGTGATTTTTTAAAATTGCGAGCTTATATTTTCTTGAACTTAATTTATGGAAATCCCAGAGACCAAATTGGGAGTTGCTTTACTCTAGAGAGTACTTGCATTTGATTCTGAGAGGAGATCTGAGATGCAACCGATCAGGTATCTCTGAAGTTCCTCTTGCAGAACCAGGCTCAAAGCAGGAAGGAATCTCAGGTGTGATTTCCACACCTTGCAGTGTGCCTCCAAGCTCAGGCTCCTTGTCCTGGACTGGTACTGGCGCTTGCCCATGACAACTCTGGCTTTTATGTTTGCTTACTGCTCCCTGATCTTGTTTGAGCTCGCTTTTTTTTTTTTTTGACCCCTTTCATCAAAATCCAGCAAAACTTTAAAGTGCATATTAGTTTTGATTCAAATCAGGATTTAATGGTCTCATAGCTAATGGGCCCTTAGGTTATCTAGCTTTCCAGGCTGCCAGAAGTAGAGGTTTACACATTTCTAGCCGAGTAACAATTCTTGGATGAAAGTTGTGGAGGATTCTTCCTTTAGTATAATATTTGCCTTCTCCTTTCACTAAAGTCCCTGTCACAGAACTTAAGTTCTGTGCAGAAGGAAGATTCAATTAGAAGTCACAGATGTGGGATCCTTTTGTAGTTCATAAGCTTGATGATTGGGTGTTTACACCGTTGTGTGACATGTGGTTCCCTCAAACCTTGTTATGACCTCCATGCATGACCCATCTGACATGGAAAAAAAAAAAGAAGTCAAAGATGTGAATTATTGTCTGTGTTATCTTAGAAAAAATTACTTACCCTAAATTATTTACTGTTTCTGTTAATTGTACTATGAAATGGGGATATACTCAGCACCATACCTACCAATAGGTTGAAAGGATAAAATGAGAAACTGTGCTAAAAAATACATTTTAATTTGCTAAGGTGAGAAACAAAATGTAATAATTATGGTAACTAACATTTATTGATCATTTACTATGGTTGGCAGCTTGTTAAGCTATTTATAAAGCTTTCATTGTCTCCTTACAACAACCTTATAAGATGGGTACTGATATCGTGATTTAACAGTTGAGAAAACTGAGGCTCAGAAAGACTAAAAGTGTAAGATGATGGTACCATTATTTAGGAACTCCTTAGTTTCATCATGAAATAATATCCAGTGCAGCTATTATGATGAAAAGCAGAGTATTTCTCAAGGTAAGTTAAGTACTACCATATCTCAATTTCCTAGATGATTTTCTCTCAAATAATGAGAAGTATTTTACAAGGATGCATGCCCCTCAAGATGCCTGCTATGTTAAAACTTCCATCCTGAAGAAGTGATGTGCTTTTGCTAAAAGCAACTTTAGCTATGAAGACTCCATTGCAATTTGTACAGCTGTGTAATCGAAACTGCTAAAAGGCAAGTTAATATATTATTCTACTCACAGAACAGCAGTTTGATTCCTATGACTTCTTGGCACATCTGTTTGGTATATAAATCCTAAGCAGACTGAACAGTCACTTTCTAAATCTTCAAAATGCTTTACTAAGCAAAGTCTTTAGTGTGGTTAAGGGGAGAAAAAAATTAATAGACTCCCAAGTGAGTGGAGTAGTCTAGCTCAATGCAGAGTGTTTAGGGCAGGTGCAGGTGGGACTGGGAACTTGAAGAAGTGCACTTTGAGGTAGAGGATAGCACACAAGCCTACAAACACCAGAAGGTGAACTCTCTTGCCAACTTGAGATAATTAGAGAGGGTCTTTAGGGAATGGGTCTTTGCATCGTGTTTAATTTTTTTTTACTGGCAAGAGTTCAAATTACATTTAAGTAGGCTTGATTAGAGATGCCAATTATTACTGGCCTGCTCACATCCCTTTCTAGTAAAATCCCTACCCATTGACCGTACTGAGTGGGCAGCAGGCCACATGACCATGACCACAGGTAACTGGACACCTGATCATAAACTATAACCCATGACTTATGCCTTCTGTACTTTGGTCTAAAAAGAAAAGCAGAAGTCAAATCTTCTCTCTTGGAAACCTGTAATAAGAGACACAAAGGGGCACTACAGTTTTGGTATGAGCTGGAACTGGAGGGCCATAGAAGTACAGGAACTAGACTGCTACTTTTGCAGCCGGTTGTAAGATGAGTAATTTGAGAAGGCTGGTCCAGAGAGAGAGTAGTGCTGATTCCCTGAGAAAACAAAAAGCCCTGAGAGGTGAGGGGGTGGCTATTCCTTAGTGCTACTGATGCAGTTTCAACTCTTCCTGAGGCCTTGTGGTTCAGTTTACTCGGGTTTTAGTGCACATACTTTTTTTTTTTCTGTAAACCCTTCTTTTGGTTTGTCTCTTAGTAATGAGTAACTTGGCTCTAGTAAATTGACTCAATCTTTGTTTCTTGCAATCAAAAGAACCTGGCATGGATGAGATAATTTATCACTAATGCTGCTCTGAGTATTAATACCTAGACTGTCTTCAGTTTCCTGTTTTAGTAGGACTTCTGCTTTGTGAGTGGCAGAAAGCACATCAAACAGAACTAGAAGGGGGAGTTTATTGGAAGATCTTAAGTGTCTGATGAAACAACCAGGTTTGGAAAAGGACATGGATGTTCCTGAGCTTCAGAAACAACTGGAACCCAGATCTCAAGCCCTGTTAGGACCCTACCTCTACCTCTATTCTCAGCTTCTTTCTATTTTTTTATTCTTTCTTCTTGTTACAGAGTATCTTTGTTTGCATTATAGAAAACATGTGCTCTGAGCATCCCAATTTTCTACACTGACTGTATGGCCTAGTGATTAGGAAATATGGGCCCCAAGTCACATGGCTGGTTTTGAATCCAAACTTAGCCATCAACTAGCAGGGAGATCTTGATTTTTAAGTTTACCCTTGACTTCTATGTAACCCATCTAAGCCTCTATATCCTCCTCTGTAAAATGGAGATTAAAGATAGGTGACTATCTCCCAGCATTGTTGTGAAGATTGAATGTGATAATGGGTATAAAGCATTAGCTCAGCATCTGGCACTCACTTAAGTTAGTACTTATTATTACTTCCCTGCCAAGGGCAAAACCAGAAAAGGCTTTTCCTTTGAGAATGTAGATCTTAGCGTATCTCGATACAGATACATTTATAGGAAAAAGGAAGGTGGGGCCTTTGGTGAATTTCTCTGTAGGCAAGTTGCAGAAGGTGAATTGCAAGGAACCAGGCAGAAGTAAAGGTTGCCCAGCTCCTTTTAACTGTCACTGATGGGCACCAACAAGCCTGGGGGATGCTCCAGAGGACCTAGCTCTGAAATTCACTGCTGGCCCTGGCACACCCATCCATGGCCACATGAGGGTGCCAGATGTCAAGATGGGAAGCTGGCCCAGGCAACTTCACTGGCCAAGGAGTCTGTTCTTGGAGAGCAAGCTGAGAGAGGGAAAGAAAAGAAGGCCAATAAAGGAATGCATGTGCCTTACTGGCCTATGGGAAGTGCCATGCCAGGTAGGAGCCCTGGAAACCTGGGACAAGTGAGAGTCTGAGAAAACCCAGAGCCTGACGAAATCTCTACATGGGCTTCATCTGAGTTGAAGTTTCAAACCACCATGTCTCAAAGAGAACAGACTGGAGAAGCAGGGAACTGTTAAAACATCTAGACGAGAGGGGAGATTGAGAACCTGCTTTGAGTTGAAAAATCTATACAAAAGTCAGGCAAGACCAAGAGCAAGATAAAGATAGAGCTGCGAGATATGGCCCAAGACAAAGTTAGCAGAAGACAGGAATCTTTTTATTTTTTTTATTTTTTTTAATTTTTTTATTTATTTATTTTTATTTAGTTGTTCTTTTATTCATTTAGTTTTATATATATATATATATATATATATATATATTTTATTCTTATGTTAATCCCCATACATTACATCATTAGTTTTAGATGAAGTGTTCCATGATTCATTGTTTGTGCATAACACCCAGTGCTCCATGCAGAATTTGCCCTCCTCAATACCCACCACCAGGCTAATCCATCCTCCCACCCCCCTCCCCTCTAGAACCCTCAGTTTGTTTTTCAGAGTCCATCGTCTCTTATGGTTCGTCCACCCCTCCGATTTCCCCCGCTTCATTCTTCCCCTCCCGCTACCTTCTTCTTCTTCTTTTTTTTTTCTTAACATATATTGCATTATTTGTTTCAGAGGTACAGATCTGAGATTCAACAGTCTTGCACAATTCACAGCGCTTACCAGAGCACATACCCTCCCCAGTGTCTATCACCCAAGGACAGGAATCTTTGACAAAGCATCTAGGCTGCCATATGGGAGGGGTCTGCTGAAAGTATCAAACGAGTTCAGACTACACTGCAAATTTATTTCGGTCTTTACTGATTAACTCAATCATGCTCCAAGATAATGTATATTAAAGCACAAACTGACTTGATATGTAATTATCTAATATGTAAAATGTACTTGTCAGTTATTATCTAAGCTGCAGTTCTTTGAGCACCACCAGAAAACTCATTGTGGGGTCGGCTGGCTGGCTCAGAAGGTAGAGCATACAACTCTTGATCTCAGGATCATGAGTTCAAGCCCCATGTTGGGGGTAGAGCCTACTTAAAAAAAAAAAAAAAGAGTTGTCTAACCCATATGAAAAAAGTACTTAAAAAAAAAGGGGGGGGGGCTCCTGGGTGGCTCAGTTGGTTGAGCGTCCAACTCTTGATTTCGGCTCAGGTCATGATCTTGGGGTCGTGGGATCAAGCCATATGCTGAGCGTGGAGTCTGCTTAAGATTCTCTCTCCCTCTCCCTCTGCCCCTCTCCCCGCTCGTGCCTGTGCACACGCACACATGCGCTCTCTCTCTCTCAGATAAATAAATAAAATCTTTTTTAAGAAGTGTTTTAAAAAAAGAAAAAGGAGAACTCATTATGGTATGAAGTTGTAGTAAAAAAAGAAAGCACTATCAGTCAGAAATCCAGAGGCAATTCAAAAAATACCCTTTACTGGGCTTCAAAAATATGCAAAATATAGAAAAGTATAAAGAGTAAAACAAAAAATGATTTATACTTTCACAATTTTAATTGGTCTTTTAATATAATTTTAATATATCTTTTATGAGTGTATTCAATTTGGTGTTCTGTCTTTTACACCTTCCATCATTTCACGAGTAGCTCTATGTAACAAAATTATTTCTAATGACTGCATGTGGGAGCCCTGAATTTTGTATGGATTTACCATAAATTAACATTTTCACTATAATTGGATATTTAGGTTGTTTTCAACTGTAAATTAAACTGTGATAAATATCTTTGGGGCATAAAACTGTGTTCACATTTCTGATTATTTCCTTAGAAACTATTCCTAAAAATAAAGTTGTTGGTTCAAAGACCCTGAGCATTTTAAGACTCTCAGGGCACCTGGGTGGCTCAGTCGGTTAAGTGGCTGCCTTCGGCTCAGGTCATAATCTCAGGGTCCTGGGATCGAGCCCCATGTCAGGCTCCCCGCTGACAGTGGAGCCTGCTTCTCACTCTCCCTCTGCCCCTCCTCTCTGCTTGTGCTCTTTTAAATATATAAAATCTTAAAAAAAAAAAAAAAAAGACTCTTAATACGTAAGATCAAATTGTTTTACAGAAAATTTGGTCAAATCTGCATTTCTCTCTGCAATTTCACCAGCATTGAACGTTATCTTACTTAATGGTAATGTCTTTGATAAATAATACTAATAAAACCGTAGCTTTTTTGTATTTTTTAGCCATTTGTATTTCGTCTGTTGTGAATCATCTGTTCATTTCTTTTTTTAACTATTTTTCTAAAATTTGGATCACTGTTTTCTTATGAGTTTATTTAGATGCAACATAAGGATTTTAAAGTATATTAACCTTTTGTCATATTACCGGTATTATTTTTATTATGGTATCTTGTTACAGAGAAAATTTTTTATGTAGTTGAATTTACTTTTAATTTATTTGGGTCTTTCATCTCTTGATTTAATAATTACAGGGATTTTTCCTTATCTAACAGACAAGATGAATATTCGTCACATTTTCTTCTAGTATTTTAAGATTTTATCTTACATTTAATGCTTTAAATTAGCAGGATTTCCTTTTGAGGTGTGATATGAGGTGAGAATCAGTGTATCTTAATAATAAGACAAAGTCTTGTGACAGGGCTCCTTACTTGTAAAATATAGCCACTGGTCCTGATGAAGGGGTTTCATAGTGTTCAGAGTCTCCCTGACTTACTCCTGGTACTAGGTGCCTGTGGCTAGGCACCATGAACATCAGACATTGGATTGCCTTGTTAGTTGTAGCCACAGAAGAATTTCCAAGAGTAGAGATATTTCCTCTACTCCCTGGTACTTTGAAATAGGGAACCCACCTGGCCATTTCACTACCTCGTTTGTAATTGATTTTGTTTTAAGATTTTATTTATTTATTTGAGAGAGAGAGAGAGCTCCTAAGCACACGAGCGGGGGCGGGGGGGGGCAGACTCCCTGCAGAGTAGGGAGCCTGACCCAGGACTCCATCCCAGTACCCTGGAATCATGACCTGAGTGGAAGACGGGCTTAACCGACTGAGCCACCCAGGTGCCCTCATTTGTAATGGATATTAAAATCAGGGGCACCTGGCTAGCTCAGTCAGAAGAGCATGTGACTCTTGATCTTGGGGTCATGAGTTGAGCCCCACTTTGAGTGTAGAGATTACTTAAATAAATAAAACTTAAAAAAACACTCAAAGAAAGGGGCTAACCTGAGTCTATCTCAACTTTTCCAGGCTTTAGTGGCCCAAGAGCACTGTGACAGGACACTGTTTACTTGTATCTAATTTGATGTCTTCAAACCTCTAAGGTAGCCATGATGATAAATGATTCTCATTATTAAATAAGGTAGCTTCTATCAACCAAGCCAGCTTCCTCCACAGGGACTGATTGTTGCCAGGGTCATGGCTCTATTATCTTGGGGCAATATGTCCCCCACTGCACTGTTAAAGGCATTGGTTTCAGTGGTGTGGAGCTGTTTGGATCAAGTAAGTCAAAGTTGGGAAAGAGAAAAGCAAGTCTTAACTGCTAGAATGCTTTAACTCTGGATCTAAGGGGAAACTTTTTCTTCCTTTTGAGGATTTTAATTTTGGTCCAGTAAAGGAAGAGGCCTGTGAGAATCCCGGGAATAATTCAAATGCCTTTGGTGAACCTGGCTGGGTAGAACAACCATGGCGATCTCTTAACACAATTCTTGGAGTTGGCCTGTAGTGATGCTTCTGCTAGTGGGCAAGGAACCTGGTTTGTGGGCTCATGTTAGATTGGGGAAGCATCTCAGAAGTTGTGCAGATAGAGCATGACCTCCAGGAATTCATACAAAGTGCTCTTCATTAAATGCCTGAGACACTGCATAGGCAACTGGCAATGCCATGTATTTAGACTTACCCAATAATAAGGCAGTCTTTCTTTCATTTTCCTTCCAGATATGGGAGAAGTTGTAGGCTCCTTGATGTTTTTATTTTGTAAAGACTTGTGCTATAGAATTAAGAGATCAGTAGGAGCAGATGGAAGACCTGTAGAAGTTGTCATAATTCTACGAATCAAGAATTCCCTATTCTTTATTACAAAGGGCAGTGGGAATAAGATGAACAAGGTAGAAAGGCTGATAAAACTGTCACAAAGGGAGGGGATCAGTTATCCCTGGTGAAGATTTCTCACTCTAACTCTGAAGGGAGTATACATGAAGGATCATCACATGGCATCAGATCTATTGTGTTGCTCCGCTCACATAGCAGGGAGGCTCCTATATTTCTGTTTCTAAAAACATGTCCCTGAAGGTCTTGTGTGCAACCAGAATTCTGGAAATGGAGATCACGGATAAGATAGGGTTTGGTTGGGGGTTGGGGTGGAGGCAGGAGGAGGCATTGGCTATAATGACAACAGCAATATGACAATGGGGAGAAGGAATGGGTTTTCCAGGTCATGGTTGGGTCACAGGCGCCTCTAATCAGAGCCAGAAATCCAGAGACAGTATGTACCTTGAGGGTCCCTAGTTTCTATCTACACTGCAGTGGCCTTGTGTCGAGTGGGAGAGAAACCAGCTAGACCAGAGAAAGCTGCTTGAACCCCTGAGTCCATCACTGCTTCAATCTGAACCACAAATCTGCACTCCACTGGAATGTGAAACATCCTTTCCTATGCCTAAGGAAACCAGGCTACACCATCGACTGAGGTCCACAGACCATCTGGTGGTGTGGATGGCATCTTTTGGGACCAGGTATGAAGGGATAAAGTCTGCTCTTTTTCAGACAAGCCCAGCCACACAGCCTGCTAATAATCATGGAGCAAACAGAAAATGCCAACTGGTTGAGTTGAAACATACTTCACTTTCTTTGGCCAACTGTTTGGTTTAATTAAGCAGACACACTTCCAGACCCATTTGTCTCAGTTGTTATTTTAAATCTAACATCGAACCTTAATTCAGTCCTTTTAAATAAGGGAATGGTGTTGCAGTTTGCCTCTTTTCCTAAAAATCTTTCCATTGATATCAGTATGTTTATTTATGTAAATAAATGAGATAAAACCATGGCTACTATTGAATACAGCCATCATATATATTATGCCATCATGTTAATAGAACAGTGCAGAGCTAAGAATTGGTGACCTGCTCCTGGGGTAATAGCAACCCACACCTGTTAAAGTTTAAGTAAAAACATTATTTTCTTTCCTGTACCCACCCACTTTTGCCTTCTCAGGTGAAAGTTGAGCCCATTACATCTCAATGATATGAATCATCATTTTTCTAGTGCGGGGGATAGCATGCTATAACTATACTGTCAGTGGATTTATTACTTGCTTTACAAGTTGTAGTGGCAGATTTGCCCTGATCTGTCAACATTCTGCCAATAGGGTCTGTATGAGTTAGAATTCCTCAACTGTTCACAACAGAAACAGACTCTGAAAAACTTGAGTAGAAAATAAATGTTTTAGGAGGATAGCATGTAGCTGATGGAACTAAAGGGAAAGCTGGGGAGTCTGCTTAGAGAAGGCTGGCAACCAGGACATCTCTAAAGGTTTAGATGGCCAGAAGTCCTTGACAGTCTGAGGGCACAGCTGCTGGGTGTCAACTGGATTTTCAGTGTCTAGGTCACGTCATGCAAGGTTCACTCCCAGGAGAGTCTGTTTACCTAATTCCCTGACTCTGGGAGAACAAGGCAGTTTGATTTATAATCTCAGCAAGAGTATAGATAAGGCAGTTTCCCGGTCAGAATTCTATTACCTTCAAAATAAGCCTTGTGTGGTACTAGGGCTCTAAGCCCCACTTTCCAAAGCTGTTCTAGTCCTGATCCCAGGGATTCACTTTCTTTTTCAGTGGCTTCTGTAGCTCTTTAGGGTCGTATTTGGAAACCTCACCACTTCTCCTGGTCACCAGGACCACCAAATGTTCATTGTCCTCCACCACTGTGGCTAGAATTCTGGAAGTAGTGAGAAGGCTTCCTACATTTATGATTTTTACAGCCAACAGGCAAGACATTTTGCCTATGGAGAAATGATGGTTCTCTCTTTAGGTCCCCCAAACACCATATGGATCTTTCAAGTTTCAGTTCTCCAAGGGAGCCCTCCAGGTGAGAGTATTTGAGTGTACTCCTCTGTATCCCACTCAGGAATATCTCCTCCTGCCAAAGCAACTAGTGTCTTAATCTGAAGAACATTTTTCATTTTATTTTAACCAGCCTTCGGGGTGAATTCTTGATCATGCTATCCTCGATTCAAAGGTTGTCCCAAGCTTATCTCCTTTCCCAGAGTTTCAGGGATTGTACTAGTCCCAAAGTCTCCCATAGCATTTCCCTCATGAGATTAGGACTCCTGTTCATCTTCCCTGAAGTCCCAGAAATATGCAAATGAGGTCCCTAATGTGACAGAGTTAAAGTATCAGCTTGTGAAAAGAGGCTCCCTATCGTGCTTGGGAGGCTAAACTTAGACCACATGGTAGGGCTAGGATCATCTCTGTGGAGTTGAATTCCTTGGAACTCCAGCTTGAATCCTGTAGCAACAGAAAGCAAGCAACTAATCTGCCCTCTACCACATATGGAACCGTTCTGATAAGAATCAGCACTATGGGAATAGGTCAAGAGTCCAGAGAAATTACAGGGCTGAGGAATATGTGTTATCGGCATTAAAACTCTAAATGCACTTTCCCACAGAAACACTTTTATAAATAGTGGTCAGGGTCTTTAGTATTATTAGTACAATGTTTTATGTACATTAGGGTTCCATAAGCTTTTGTGGGCTGACCCTGGGGCAGAGCTACCATTTGTAATATTATTTCTATAGAAAAACTTGTTCCCAGTTCCAGATAACAGACTAAGAAATAAACTATTAAACTGGAAATTACCTATTTTGAGGCTTTTCATCAGTAAGCACAATAGATTCATAGGCTTTCATAGTCAAACTGAGCTTACAGACTTGTAATCTAAGATATTGTCTCTGAAACCAGAAGCCCTCACACTGCCCCTCTGTCCTCTCTCTGCTGAACATTTTTATAAATTGGTATATAACATTATATTAGTGTCAGGTATACAACATAATAATAGGATATCTGTATATACTACAAAGTGATCACCACAATAAGTCTAGTTAGCATCTGTCACCCACTTCACCCATTTCACCCATCCCCTAACCCCTTTTGCTCTGATAACCACAAATCTGTTCTCTGTATCTATGACTTTTATTTTGCTTGTTCATTTGGGTTTTTTTAATTCCACACATAAGTGAAATCATATGGTGTTTGTCTTTCTCTGACTTATTTCACTTAGCATAATACCCATAAGATCCATTCATGTTGTCACAAATAGCAAGATTTCCTTCTTTTTTTATGGCTGAGTAGTATCCCATTGCATATATTTACATCTTCTTTATCCATTTGTCCATTGATGAACACTGGTTGTTTCCATCTTGGCTTCTGTGAGTAATGCTGCAATGAACATAGAAGTGCAAATATTTTTTTGAATTAGTGTTTTTGTTTTCTTCAGATAAGTACCCAGAAGTGGAATACCTAGATCATATGGTAGTTCTATTTTTAATTTTTTGAGGAAACTTCAAACTGTTTTCCGCAGTGGTTGTACCAATTTACATTCCCACTAACAATGTATGAAGGTTCCCTTTCTCCACATCTTCAACAACACTTATTATATCTTGTCTTTTTGATAATAGCCATCCTAACAGGTGTGAGTTGCTATCTCATCATGGTTTTGATTTGCATTGCCATGATAATCAGTGATGTTGAACATCTTTTCACATGTCTGTTGGCCAACTATATGTCTTCTTTGAAAAAAATGTCTATTTGGATGCTCTGCCCATTTTTTAATGGGTTTGTTTGTTTGCTCTTGTGTTACATGAGTTCTTTATATATTTTGGATATTAACACCTTATTGAATATATGATTTACAAATATGTTCTCTCATAGGTTGGAATTTTGTTTTTCATTTTAGTGATGGTTTCCTTTGTTTGCAAAAGCTTTTTAGTTTGATGTAGTTCCACTTGTTTATTTTTTCTTTTGTTGTTTTTGCTTTGGAGACAGATCCAAAAATTTAATGCCAAGACTGATGTCAAGGAGCTTACTGCCTATGTTTTCTTCTAGGAGTTTTATGGTTTTAGTTCTTACATTTAGGTCTTTAATCCATTTTGAGTTAATTTTTGTGTATGGTGTAAGGTAGTGCTCTAGTTTCATTCTTTTGCTTGTGGCTGTCCAGTTTTCCCAACACTATTTATTAAAGCGATTATCCTTTCCCTGTTGTATATTCTTGGCTCTTTTGTCATAAGTTGATTGACCATATATTTGTGTGCTTATTTCTGGGCTCTCTTAGTCTGTTCCATTGATCTTTGTACCTGTTTTTATGCCAATACCATACTGTCTTTATTACTATAGCTTTGTAATAGTGTTTTGAAATCTGGGAGCATGATACTTCCAGCTTTGTTCTTCTTTTCCAAGATTTCTTTGGCTGTTTGGGGTCTTTCCTGGTTCCATACAAATTTTAGAATTATTTATTCTACTTCTGTGAAAAATGCCATTGGAATTTGATAGAGATTTCATTGAATCTGTAGATTGCTTTGGGTATTATGGACATTTTAATAACTAAGTATTTCAGTCCTGAGCATGGTATTTCTTTCCATTTATTTGCATTGTCTTCAACTTCTTTCATCAATGTTTTATAGTTTTCAGAGTACAGGTTTTTAACCTCTTTGGTTAAATTTATTCATAGGTATTCTTTAAATGTAATTGTATATGAGATTGTATTCTTAATTTCTTTTTCTGAGAGTTTGTTATTAGTGTATAGAAACACACAGATTTCTGTATATTGATTTTGCATCCTGAAACTTTAATTCTATTCTTATTCTTATTCTAAGAGTTTTTTGGTGGAATCTTTAGGGTTTTCCATATATATTTTGATGTCATCTGCAATAATAACAGTTTTGCTTCTTTCTTTTCAATTTATTTTAATTTAATTTAATTTTATTTTAAAGATTTTTTATTTATTTATTTGAGACAGAGAGAATGAGAGAGACAGAGAGCACATGAGAGGGGGGAGGGTCAGAGGGAGAAGCAGGCTCCCTGCCAAGCAGGGAGCCCAATGCGGGACTCGATCCCAGGACTCCAGGACCATGACCTGAGCCGAAGGCAGTCGCTTAACCAACTGAGCCACCCAGGCGCCCTTTCTTTTCAATTTAGATGTTTTTCTTTACCTTGCCTGATTTCTGTGGCTAGGACTTCCAATACTATGTTGAATAAAATTGGTGAGAGTGAGCATCTTTATCTTGTTCCTGGTCTTAGACAAAAAGTTTTCAGCTTTTCATTGTTGAATATGATGTGTTAGCAGTGCATTTGTCATATGGCCTTTATTATGTTGAGGTATATTTCCTCTATAGCCACTTTGTTGAAAGTTTTTATCATAAATGGATGTTGAACTTCGTCAGATATTTTTTCTGCATCTATTGAGATGATCATGTAATTCTGTCCTTCATTTAGTTAATGTGATGTATCACACTGATTGATTTGCAGATGTTGAACCACTCTTGCATGCCTGTAATAAATCCTACTTGATCATGGCATATGATTCTTTTAATGTATTGTTGAATTTAGTTTGTTAATATTTTGTTGAGGATTTTTGCATCTATATTCATCAGGGATATTGGTCTGTACATTTCTTTTCTGTGGTGTCTTTATCTTGTTTTGGTATCAGGGTAATGTCAGCATCATAAAATGAGTTTGGAAGCATTTTGTTCTCTTCAGTTTTTTGGAAGAGTTTGAGAAGGATAGGTAATAAACCTTTGAATGTTTGGTAGAATTCACCAGTGAAGCCATCTAGTCCTGAACTTTTGCTTATTGGGAGGTTTTGATTACTGATTAAATTTCCTTACTAGTTGGGACACTTTGGTGGCTCAGTCGGTTAGGCATCTGCCTTCGGCTCAGGTCATGATCTCAGGGTCCTGGGATTGAGGCCTGGGTTGGGCTCCCCACTCAGCAGGGAGTCTGTTTCTCCCTCTCCCTCTACCCCTTCCCACCCTTTGTGCTCTCTCTTGTTCTATCTTGCTCTCTCAAATAAAAAAAAAAATTCTGGGGTGCCTCAGTGGCTCAGTTGGTTGAGCGTCTGCCTTTGGCTTGGGTCATGATCTTGGTCCTGGGATCCAGCCTCACATCAGGCTCTCTGCTCAGCAGGGAGTCTGCTTCTACCTCTCCCTCTCCCTCTGTGCTTTCTTTCTCAAATAAATAAATAAAAACCTTTAAAAAATAAAGAAATAAAATCCTAAAAAAATTTTTTTAAATAAATTTCCTTACTAGTAATTGGTCTATTCAGATTTTCTATTTCTTCATGATTATTTTTTATTAATTAATTAATTTATTTATTTATTTATTTAATTTTTTAAAAAGTAATCTCTACACCCAACGTGGGATGCATACTCACGACTCTCTTTTTTTCTTGGTGAGTTTAAAGAAAGATGTGTCAATTTGGGTCATATTTCCAAAGAACCAACTCTTAATTTCATTAATCTTTTCTTTCTTTCTTTCTTCTTTTGTGTGTGTGTACCTATTTCATTTATTTCCACTCTGATGTTTATTATTTTTTTTAAGATTTTTTTAAAGATTTTATTTATTTATTTGAGAGAGAGAGACAGAGATAGTGACAGTGAGCACAAGCAGGGAGGAGAGGGAGAAGCAGGCTCCCTGCTGTGCAGGAAGCCCAATGTGGGGCTCGATCTCAAGACCCCGAGATTATGACCTGAGCTGAAGGCAGATGCTTAACCAACTGAGCCACCCAGGCACCCAAAGATTTTATTTTTTAATAATCTCTACACCCAGTGTGGGGTTTGAACCCACAACCCCAAGATCAAGAGTCATATACTCTTAAGACTGAGACTGCTAGGCACCCCTGATCTTTATTCTTTCTTTCTTTCTTTTTTTTTTTTTAAGATTCTATTTATTTATTTGACGGAGAGCATGAGAGCACAAGCAGGGGGAACAGTAGAGGGAGAGGGAGAGGGAAAAGCAGGCTCCCTGCCAAGCAGGGAGCCGGATGCGGGGCTCAATCCCAGGACCTTGGGATCATGACCTGAGCCAAAGGCAGATGCTTAACCATCTGAACCATCCAGGCGCCCCTATTATTTCTTTCCTTCTACTAACTTTGAGCTTCATTTGTTCTTCTAGTTCCTTTAAGTATAAAGTTAGATTGTTTATTTGAGGTTTTTCTTGTTTTTGGCAGTAGGCCTGTATTGCTATGAACTTCCCTCTTAGAACTGCTTTTGCTGCATCCCATAGATTTGGGGTTGTTGTATTTCCATTTTCATTTGTCCCAAGTTATTTTTTGATTTCCCCTTTGATTTCTTCTTTGACTCATTGGTTGTTCAATAGCATGTTTTTAACCTCCACATATTTGTGATTTTTCCCATTTGCTTTTTGTAATTGATTTCTAGTTTCATACCATTGTGGTTGGAGAAGATGCTTGATATGATTTCACTGTTAAATTTTGAGACTTGTTTTGTGGCCTAACATGTGACTTGTGCTGGAGAATGTTCCATGTGCACTTGAGAAGAATGTATTCCCTTGTTTTTGGGTGGAATGTTCTGTATATATCAATTAAGTCCATCTAGTCTAATGCATCATTTAAGGCCAATGTTTTTTATTGATTTTTTTTGTCTGGATGATCTATCCATTGACGTAATGGGGTATTAAAGTCTCTTATTATTATTGTAAAATAATAGTAAAATCCCTTACTGTATTATTGTGTGCTTCTCTATTTAGGTCTGTTAATATTTGCTTTATATACTTAGGTATCCTATGTTAGATGCATAAATATTTACAAATGTTATATATCCTCTTATTGGATTGACCCCTTTATTATGTAATACCTCTTTTGTCTTTCATTACAGTCTTTGTTTTAAAGCCTATCTTGTCTGGAAAAAAGTATAGCTATACCAGCTTTCTTTGGTTTCCATTTGCATGGAATATATTTTTCCATCCCTTTACTTGCCGTCTGTGTGTCCTTAGATCTGAAGTGAGTTTCTTTTAGACAACATAAAGATGAATCTTGCTTTTTTTTTTTATCCATTAAGCCACTCTGTGTCTTTTGATTGGAAATGTTAGTCCATTAAAAAAAATTTTTTTTTAAGATTTTTATTTATTTATTTGACAGAGAGAGACACAGCAAGAGAGGGAACACAAGTGGGAGAGTGGGAGAGGGAGAAGCAGGCTTCCTGCCGAGCAGTGAGCCTGATGTGGGGCTTGATCCCAGGACCCTGGGATCATGACCTGAGCAGAAGGCGGAAGCTTAATGACTGAGTCACCCAGGTGCCCCTAGATACTAGTCCATTTATACTTAAAATAATTATTGATTAGTATGTATTTATTGCCATTTTGCTAATTGTTTTCTGGCTGTTTTTGTAGTTCCTTTCTGTTACTTTCTTCTTCTCTTTCTCTCTTCCCTTGTGGTTTGATGCCTTTTTTTAGTGTCATGTTTAGATTCATGTATTTGCTATAGGGTTTTGCTTTGTGGTTACCATGAGGTTCACATACAACAACCTATTCATATTAACAGCCTACTTTAAGTTAATAACAATTTAAATTTGAATGCATTCTAAAAACTACATTTTTGCCCCTGCAACATTTTGTTTTTATGTCATATTTTACATCTTTTTATTTTGTGTATTCCTTAACTAATTATTGTAATTATATTTAATTTTAATACTCTAGTCCTTTAACCTTCATACCAGCTTTATAACTTGTTAATCTACTATGTTTACTATATATTTATCTTTACCAGTGAGATTTTTATTTTCATATATTTCTTTGTTATTAATTAGTGCATTTTCTTTTCAGCTTAAGGAAGTCCCTTTAACATTTTTTGTAAGGTTGGTTTAATGGTGATGAATTCCTTTAGCTTTTGCTTATCTGGAAAATTCTTTATCTGTCCTTCAATTTTTAATGATAACATTACCAAGTAGAGTATTCTTGGCTGGAAGTTTTTTTTTGTTCCTTTCAGCACTTTAAATATATCATGCCAGGGCGCCTGGGTGACTCAGTTGGTTAAGCGACTGCCTTCGGCTCATGTCATGATACTGGAGTCCCGGGATCGAGTCCCGTATTGGGCTCTCTGCTCGGCAGGGAGTCTACTTCTCCCTCTGACCTCCTCCCTCTCATGCTCTCTGTCTCTCATTCTCTCTGTCTCAAATAAATAAATAAAATCTTAAAAATAAATAAATAAATAAATAAATAAATAAATAAATAAATAAATAAATAAAAATATTAAATATATCATGCCACTTCCTTCTGGCCTGCAAAGTTTTTGCTGAAAAATCAGCTGATATTCTTATGGGGTTTCCCTTGTACATAATAAGTTGTTTTTCTCTTGCTGTTTTTAAGATTCTTTAACTTTTAACATTTCAACTATAATGTGTCTTGTTGTGGATCTCTTTGGGTTCATCTGATTTGAAACTCTCTGTGTTTCTGGACCTGGCTATCTGTTTTCTTCCCCAGGTTAGGGAAGTTTTCATCCATTATTTCTTCAAATAACTTTTCTGCCCCATCCTCTTTCTCTTTTTCTTCTGGGACCCCTATAGTGTGAATGTTATTCTACTTGGTGTTGTCTCATAGGTCCCTTAAGCATCTTCACTTCTCTAAATTCTTTTACCTATCACTACACTATTTTTGCTGAACATTTTGATTGAATTCCCCCTAGCTTCAAGAGTCCATCAGCCAATGCTGTCTCTATCCCAGACCCATCTGCAGGCCTTCCACTAAGGTAAAAGCTGAGTACCTCTACTTCTGAAATTTTTAATGGAAACATTTCAGAATTACAAAAAGGTATAAAGAATAATGAATGCTTATGTACACATCTTCAGAAATAAATTATCACTTATATAGTTGAAGCCCCCATAGCCTGTCCCTGGTCTGATCCCACCTCCCTCTAATTCCAGAAGTAATCACTTTATTGAATTCAGTGATTATCATGGCCATGTAAATTCTCAGTCATTCTATACACTTACCCTGGGCTTTCCCTCTGCTGGAATGGTAGAGATTTAGAGAGTGGGAAAAGAATCAGTCTGGGGAATTTGGACCAGGTGATCTGGCCCTGATCCAAGTGTTTGGGGATGGGGACCCAAGCCATGTTGTCGAGGGAAATTTTAGGAAATGGAGAAAACAGTCAGTATGTGTCAGGCCCATATTTGGGAGGGATGTTGGGAAGAAGACTAGAAAGAATTGGACCAGGGTGCAAGGGAAGCAAGGGCAAAAATGAACTATTGGGACTTCATCAAGATAAAAAGCTTTTGCACAGCAAAGGAAACAGTCAACAAAACCAAAAGACAACTGACAGAATGGGAGAAGATATTTGCAAATGACATATCAGATAAAGGGCTAGTATCCAAAATCGATAAAGAACTTATCAAACTCAACACCCAAAGAATAAATAATCCAATCAAGAAATGAGTAGAAGACATGAACAGACATTTCTGCAAAGAAGACATCCAAATGGCCAACAGACACATGAAAAAATGCTCAACATCCCTGGGCATCAGGGAAATCCAAACCAAAACCTCAATGAGATACCACCTCACACCAGTCAGAATGGCTAAAATTAACAAGTCAGGAAATGACAGATGTTGGCGAGGATGCAGAGAAAGGGGAACCCTCCTACACTGTTGGTGGGAATGCAAGCTGGTGCAGCCACTCTGGAAAACAGTATGGAGGTTCCTCAAAAAGTTGAAAATAGAGCTACCTTATGACCCAGCAATTGCACTACTGGGTATTTACCCCAAAGATACAAATGTAGTGATCCGAAGGGGTATGTGCACCCCAATGTTTATAGCAGCAATGTCCACAATAGCCAAACTATGGAAAGAGCCAAAATGTTCATCCAACAGATGAATGGATAAAGAAGATGTGGTATATATATATAATGGAATATTATGCAGCCATCAAAAAACCTGAAATCTTGCCATTTGCAATGACGTGGATGGAACTAGAGGGTATTATGCTAAGCGAAATAAGTCAATCAGAGAAAGACAATTATCATATGATTTCACTGATATGAAGAATTAGAGAAACAAGACAGAGGATCATAGGGGAAGGCAGGGAAAAAATGAAACAAGATGAAACCAGAGAGAGAGACAAACCATAAGACACTGTTAATGTCAGGAAACAAATTGAAGGTTGCTGGAGTGGAGGGGGGTGGGAGGGATGGTGTGGCTGGGTGATGGACATTTGGGAGGGTATGTGCTATGGTGAGTGCTGTGAATTGTGTAAGACTGATGAATCACAGACCTGTAGCCCTGAAACAAATAAGATATTATATGTTAATTTAAAAAAATTAAAAAAAAAATCTTTGGGAAAAAAAAAAAAAGAATTGGGCCAGGGTGTCTCATGAACCAGATTTGTCTAGGCCAGCAGACAGCTTATATTTGGGAAGCTTGGACTCCAGGCTAGGAAATTGATAATTGTAGAAAAGGGTGGGCAAGAATGGAAAAGTCCTGTCAAAGAGGCCACGTCGTGGAGCCCAACATTTATAGGGTATGAGAACAGGGCAATAAGAGATCAAAATCCATTCACTCACTCAGTTATTCATTCAGTCATTCATTCAACAATTAACCCCTATTTAGGTCACAGGCACTGTGTTAAGCATTATAGGGGAGGAATATAAATACGAACAAAAAATGGCCTCTGTCCTGAAGACACTCACTAGAAGGGGAGAGGACATATAAAAACAAATACAATATAATGTGGTAATTTGGAAGATAGGGGGGATTGAGAGTGCTCAAAGGGCAGGCTGGGTCAGCATTAGACCCACACACTGGGCATTAGTTTAATAAATAATCCAGGATTAACTTCTTAGGGAGGTAACAGAGTGTTCGGTGAAGGATCTAAGAAAAGTTTAGAGGCAAAGGAAGAGGATGAAATGGGGGAGATCAGAAACTCAAATTCAATGGGTAAAGATGAATCAAGAAGAAAACAGATATCTGGAGTGGAACAGGAGTTCACGCAGTGGACAAATGGGATAACTGTCACCATGTGCTTATAGGTCCTCCTATAGCTATCACTTTATTTCTTATTTAATTTTTTTAAATTAAAAAAAGATTTTATTTGTGTATTTTAGAGAGAGGGGGAAGGGCAAAGGAAAAGGGAGATAGAGTCTTAAGCAGACTTTGCACTGAGCACAGAGCCCAACACAGGGATCGATCTCATGACCCTGAGATCATGACCTGAGCTGAAACCAATCAGATTCTTAACTGACTACACCACCTAAGCACCCCATAGCTGTCATTTTAGATACCACCTTCCTGACACCACTATTTGGAACCCACAAGCCACTGTAATCCTCATACTTCTCTGTACTTCTGCTTCTCTTTACCCCAGCAGACATTTCTATTTGTGTTCTTTGGAACCCCTGTCTGTTGGTGAACAAATTCCCCTACTTCCTCTACTTATTCACAGAACTATCTATAGCAGACACCTTTTGGAGTATCTTCCCAGCTCACAAAGACCTTCATAGCACCTCTCCTGACCCATAATGGTAGACTTTTGGCTATCATCTTGTTCAATGTGTCCAAGATACCCTTGTATACCCCTCCCCCATCATCCACTCCATACTGACCACAGATAGCTAGAGATGATTTCTGTTACATGCAACCAGAGACCTAGCTAATCTCTCTTCACCTTCTAGCGTGAACTGAAACCTGGCTTTCCCCTGAGGTTACCACTTCCCCTGCAGTCCTTTTAAGTAGAAGCTATTTATTCCACCCATACCCCCACATACAGAGAGGCAATAGCAATAGTCTTCTAGCTCCCCAAGACCCTTCTAAATAATTTCTCTTCTATTCTAGTATGAAAAACCTCTGCCCCATTGAAGTTCATGCTATTCAACTAGTCACTTTCTCTCTTGTCATCTAACAACCTGGTTACACCTTCATATTTATTAAATATCTGGCTTATTACTTCATCCTGTGGGGAGGGGGGTTTTGTTGACTCTGTGGAGCATCCATTTAATGGTCCAGTTAGTTCATTGACCTTTCAAACTCAGCATCTTCACTTCTAGTCCACGGTAGTGTCCTCCTATGGCCATACCCTGTACTTCATCACCACCAGAACAGTTCTACTCTGGAAAACTTAAACTCTCTATCACTATAACTACCCATCCAGCCCTCTTTGCTGACACAATCCGATGGATTGAGGCTTTTACAAATTTTCAACTGTGTTCTCAGCCTATTGGACAAAACTTTTTACTTGTTTCCCACCAGCTTTTCCTTTCATCCCCTATAGTCATTGCAGACCTTCACTACTCTTCTTGAGCTCCACACAATCAGGTGAAACTCTCTGGGCATTAATTAATCAATCAATCAATATTATTCAACAAATATTCATTACATACCTACTTTGTGCCAGGTACTTTGGATACAATGGCACAGCTTTGCCAGTGAGAAGCTCACAGTCAAAAGGGATTTGAATCCAACAATCACACTCATAAACATTATTATAAATCATGGTAAGACCTGGGGATAGGGCTGGGAGGTAAAAAGGGGCATTTTAGGAAGAAGAAACAGCATGAGCAAAGCTCTAGGCAGAATGGAAATGAAACAAAAAGACCTAATGGTTGGAGACAGAAAACTAGAAAGAGAGTGGAGCAAAATGAGACTGAGTGAGGTGACAGGGTGAATGACAGGGTGAGATCTTCATTTTGAAAAGACCACTGGCAAGGGATGAAAAGGTGGATCCCAGGGGCTTTTTTAGGTTAGTAAAACTGTTCTGCATGATATTGTAATGGTGGCTACATTTGCAAAACCCATAGAACTGTAAAACACAAAGAGTGAACCCCAATATGAATAATGGGCTTTAGTTAATAATAATAATGATGGGGGAAACTGGGCGTGGAACAGAGAGGGGTTATAAGGGAACTCTTTGTACTATGTGCTCAATTTTTATGTGGACCTAAAACTGCTTTAAAAAATAGAGTCTACTAACTAATTTTTTTAAATAAGAGGGATGGGATAGACCACTGGCTGCTACGAGGAAAGTATACTGGAGGAAGAAGAAATGTGGACAAACTATTAAAAAGCTATCTCAGAAGTCCAGGGGAGAGAAGATGGTAGCTCAGACCAGAGTGGCTATGGGGTAAAAGGAGAGAAGTGGATACAAGGTGGCATTGACAAGACTTGGTGAGGGACTGGATATGGGTTGGGGATTAAGGGCCACTGAGATTTCTGCCTTGCCCAACTTGATGATTAAAGGATGTCACTCAACAGTTGGTACAGAACATTTAGAACAATTTTATCACTACATGCTAAGAAACCATTGAACACATAGATTCTCAGCATGCATGTAAATATGATATTCACACTAAAGACATGTCACTGCCTATTTTTCAGCTTTGACCATGATCATTTCCTGCCAGACCTTGTTTGAAGGGCGTTCATCTCTTGAATTCTATTCCTGCCTCAAGCATTAATTGGCTTTTCTGGACCTTAGTATTTTTACCAGTAACATGAAAAAGCTGAACCAGATGACCTCTGATACATAGTACAAAGTGAGGATGGGGGATGCCAGTGGTCTCTAGCTGCCAGAGGTCTTCCAGATAGTGAAGTAGTCTTCATGCTTGTCACTTCCCAATTCCTAGGCTTTCACAGTGAATGCTAATACATCCAATTTGTTGGTCAGTGTTCTTCTGCTCCTGGCAGATCTATGGTTCTTGGATTTCTGCTTTTTTTTTTTCCAGGACCATGATTAGGGTCTTCATGAACCACAATAACCCCAAGTAACTCCGGACCAACACCAAATACTTCTGTCCAAGGTTTGGGACACACTACCAGATGGTCCCAGAGAAAACTCAGTTCTCTGTGTGTTTTATTTCAAAATCAAGCCTATCTTCAGACAACAGAACAAATGTGCTAACATCCTGTTCCAAAAACCAAAATACACAAACTCTCAGGAACCACCAGCCCTTTAGTCAATCTTTCTTCTAGAAAGTGCTGTTACTATTCAACATCCCTCGGTCCTGACCTCCTTTTCAACCACATCATTAACACAACATAGCACCTGTAGGTAACTGAGTCATGCCAACTTTGTTGCTAACCCATAATCAACAGTATGGGGGGCTGCTGCTTAATCTGACTTTCTCCACATAAATTCCTGTCTGTGGGTTCCAGCAGGGGAGGTCAAGGTCATGTACTACAGTTGTGCCATGATGCCTTTGCACACCAAGGCTTGTCTAAAATGCTTCATTGAGAACTGCCTAAGGTATTCACAATGGTTCTGAGTCTGGCATAAGAGCTAGTGCTATACTGAAACCTATGGCAATTAGGCCCAGACTAGGGACTCTCCCAAAGAACCCAAAGGCCTCTTGCTCTTGTCATTTTGTCCTCATCAGCCCAGGAAGCAAATTTCTTGGAAACTATCACTGATCTACCCCTATCTAAGACTATGTTGCTTTCCTGCAAGGAACTTGGCAGAATTTCCTGAAGCCTCACTCTGGTCATCATTTGAGTGATTAACCCAGCTCTATGCTATGTTCAAAACCACCCTTGCACCCTACTCAGAGTCCCTGAACCAAACAAGTGCCCTCTAACTTTCTATCTCATGAATGAGAAAGTTCCCTGTGGGTGAAGTCCTTCTGCATTTAGATTACTGCTCTGGAGTGTAAGGTTTATCTCTCCATGGTAAACATGTCGATTCTATATAATGTCTGCTGCACTGTAATTTCTTTCTTCCAAGGGAAGCTTATTAATTTGAATTAAACTGCAGGTTGCTGAACAGCCAGTGTATTAATTGTCCTTGGTCAAATGCCAACCCTTAGTCCGATCAGCTCTGTCTGGGTGTTGTGGACATGTAGACATGACAGCCTATCACTGCTGCTCCTGAAGATGGCCAGCTCATGGAGAGTTTAGCAACTGACCCCAGTCCTGGTTTGAACAAATGAGCTGAGGCAATTAGAATGCACCAGCACTTTTGTGATTATCTGATTAATGTCTTTCTCTCTGACTAGACAATAAACTGCATGGGAGCACATAATAGTTGCTCAAAAGGTATTTTTCAAATTAATAAATGCATGAATCAAGTGGAAAGGCTATGGGGTTAAGAGAAGTTGAGGAAGTCAGGAGGGGACTTGAATGAGTCAAAGGTTTGACTAAGTCAGGTTATGAGTAAGCCAAGTTATGAGTAAACAGAACCTATGATGCAGAGAAGACACACAGAGTAGATGGTAAGAAAGCCAGACACTAGTGAGTGGAGAGTGTAGCAGACACACAGGGAGTAGCTGAGTCACCTAAGAGTAAAGATTCACAAAACCCTCTGGTTGGGGTCTTGGAACTTCTGTGAATCCACAGCCACCCTCCTATTCCTGTTCTTCCTGACCTTGATTGCTCATCCTTCCCTGGGTTTTTATGAATATGCATCTTTACAATAAACCATTTATTACTAAAGGTAACTTGAGTGAATTGCCACTCCTGGGAGTCTCAGGTTTGGGAGCTTGAGGGAAGCACATGAGCTCTAAGGAATCTTTTTCCCATGAAGCACATTTTCTCTTTCTGTGAACAGAGTGATGGCCAGTGATGGAGATGTCCTGATATGATTGAATTCAGAGCGGAGACAAAGCTTATGCTCCATCTAGAACTCCTGCCACTGAGCCAGCCAGGTGCCCCACACTTTTCCATTTTCAAAACCAGCAATAGTGTATTGAGCCCTTTTTATATCAAATCTTTCTGACCTTTCTTCATAGTCACATCTCCCTTTCACTGACTTCAGTTGGGAAAGATTCGCTGCTTTTAAGGACTCCTGTGATTAAGTTGGGCCCACCTGCATAATCCAGAATAATCTCCCCAGTTCAAGGTGCTTAACCTTAAGCACATCTGCAAAATCCCTTTTGCCAAGTCAGGTAACATACTCACAGGTTACAGGGATTAGGAGATGGACATTTTGGGGAAGCAATTATTCTGTAGTTAAACACTCAAGTTAGACATCCTTTTATGTTCCTATAAGAACATCTAGGATCGCGGTGCCTGGGTGGCTCAGTCCGTTAAACGGCTGCCTTGGGCTCAGGTCATGATCGCAGGGTCCTGGGATCGAGCCCCGCATTGGGCTCCCTGTTCAGCGGGAAGCCTGCTTCTCCCGCTCCCCCTGCTCTTCTCTCTCTTTCTGTCAAATAAATAAATAAAATCTTTAAAAAAAAAAAAAAAAAGAACATCTAGGATCATGGGGCACCTGGGTGGCTCAGTCAGTTAGGTGTCTGCCTACAGCTCAGGTCATGATCCGGGGTCTTGGGATCGAGCCCTGCATCGGCTCCCTGCTTAGCAGGGAGCCTGCTCCTCCCTCTGCCTCTCCCTCCGTCCCAGCTCATGCTCTCTCTCTCTCTCTCTCTCTTTCTCTCTCTTGTGCACGCGCTCACTCTATCTTAAATAAATACATAAAATTTTTTAAAAAAGGGAAGAACATCTAGGATAAAGATAGCGGGCAAGTATGTTTATAAAAAGTGCAAGTAGGTTTAGGTGGAGGGAACCTTATTATAAGAAATGAGATATGGCTTTGTCCATTAAAAATGAGCAGAAAGGAAAGAGAATTACCATTTACTGAGTGTCATTAGCTTCAATGTGTCAGGTATAGTGAAATACATATTAATCAACTCTCCAATAGATATCTCCATTTCATAGTTGGGGAAACTAAGACTCAGAGTGATTATATAATTTGTGCAAAGTCACACAGCTGGTAAGTGGTAAAGCTGGAATTCAAACTAGATTTGTCAGGCACTAAAACTCGTACCCTTTCCAGTATGTTACATGGCCTCCCAAATTTTCTGTGGAACTTAACTTAGCTCATCTATATAAAAACAGACAAAAGATTCCTTCAGGGGCTTTAAGACTGACTTTCTGGAACTCTTTAAAGATGTATTTGGCATTGCATATCTAAAAGGAAAAGATGTTCCAAGGACAGAATGCTGCTTCTATTTCCCCACTGTGGTGTATAACCAGGAAGACTGCTAGACACTGCTAGACACACTAAATATTTTTCTTAGAAAGATAATCTTGCCGTTTTATTAACTGGGAAGGCTATAGACCTGAGAACTACCCATGGGGATTTACTGATCAGATCCATGATCCAATCAAGTCCTCTCCATCAATGACACTCAGATAAGCCTGCATCAAAGAAACTAGCCAAGACAGCCCTGAAATACTTTCCCAGGGAACTTTGTCCAGTCTCATTCCCTCTCCTAACCATCTAGTTAGGTAAATGACCAGCAAGGGTACAAACCAGGCTCACTAAAGATGTATTCTCACCAGGGCGAGAGAACTGTAATGGCTTTGTTGAGGCTAAAAGAGCATGTTGCTTCTACACTGAGAGTCCTTCTCTGTTGGGTCTGGGGACTGTCTGTTCTTCTAACTCTGCCTCTGCCACATTTCCTGTGACCCTTTCTGAGGCCAACTGTTTGATTGATCAATAGCTCTCCTCCCTGCAGACTGTATGTACTTTGGTCATCTTATCTTGTTCTGCCCTTGGAAATTTATTTACTCACTCTTGATTTTTGTTGATTGATTGGCCTTTGTCTTATTGCTGCCCAAACCCTTCCATTTCTTGTTGTGGCCTAGTTCTCTCATATCCTCGGTCTGCTGCAACATTCAACATAAATACTATTTCTTTCTAGAATTCTTTATAGGTAGACCAAACAGGTACTACTTTGGAGCTAGCTTCTTCTAGGTCCTTCCACAGTCAAAAGTCATTTACTGAGAACAGTACTATCTTAGCACTGTGACTTTTTCTTGATTCTATCAATTTCTTAATATTTGTGTTTTTAAACACACAATATAATTTTGGTGCTTAATTTGTATTCTTGAATTGCATTCTTCTGCACCTCAGAATGTGCTTCTTTGCAGAGCTTGCTGTGTATGCTTCTCTTGGTAGACGGATTCATTTGTTTTCTTCTCAGCAAATGCATTTCTTTTTCAGATGAGCTGGACTTCTTAATGCTGTTCAGTAATTAGAAGGTAGTTAATGCTGGTTCTTAAAACAAATCTTCTAACAATAACAACCAGCATTTATTTTGTAGTTTATATGAACAGATATTGTCCTCACACGATATTATTTAATGTTCCCAACAACTATTCAAGACTAGATCACTATTTTACAGATGAGAAAACTGAGGCTTAAAAAGGTCAAGTAAATTGCCCAAAGTCTCCTAGCTAGCAGGTAGATTCAGGAATTCAATCCCATTTTATCAGTTTCCAAAATACAGACTTCCACTACCCTGTATTGCTGCTGTTGGTTCAGATCTCAGTTTGCAACATTTTAAGAAAGAGAATGTCAAATAGCCACATAAACAGTAAGAAATACTATAGAATCAAAGAGAATTTTGATTATTCTATCCTGGTAGGATAACATAGGACAAAGGTGGCCAAGTAGGGTAGCATCCTACAGGGACCAGAACAGAGCACCCATTGTCGTCACTGTCCTAGAGTGGTGCCAAGGTGTGGAACCAATGTAAGTGGGAAAACAAGGGGGCTAATGAATAAGTTGAAGCAAAGGGGACGGGAAGGAACTATAGCCTGGAGGAATTCCCAACATGGCAGATAGACACTAGTGGACCTCATTATAAATTTCCATGCCAATTAACATGGGTTTGCCAAGTACAACAACACAGTCCAAAAGGAGACAGACTGTACCAGGGACAGAGTATCAGAGAAGGTATGTGGCGGCTCTAGCAACAAAGACGTGATCTTGAGTTCTGAGGAGATAGGCTTGCTTGGTTCCAGCTGCTCTTTTTCTTTCTATCCAGAATCCCCACCCTAGTAGGGTGATGGTGACTGAAGGAGAGGAGTATTGTTGACCTATAAGGGGCTAGGAGAGTCAGGGTTTGGGGGCAGGAGGCCATTGGCTGAAGTGTGGGATTTCTCACCCCAGATGATGGGAAATGCCCAAATTATAGAAGCCAGCAGGGCTGAGAAATGTTCAAGGAACCAAAATCCTAGAACCTGGGAGGTAGAATGTGAGTGAGGGATGCCACCAAAACAAAGATCCCAGAAAGGGAAGCTGGATAGTAGTAGAAAGTGTATAGGATTTTTGTCTAGAACAGTTCAGCTCTTTCATGGTTCTTTCCCAATTCATAGAGGTTGTAAAGGCCCTATTAAAAGCCTATGGCTGGGGTGCCTGGGTGGCTCAGTCTTCAAGTGGCTGTTTTTGGCTCAGGTCATGATCCCAGGGTCCTGGGATCGAGCCCCGCATCGGGCTCCCTGCTCTGCAGGAAGCCTTCTTCTCCCTCTCCCACTCACCCAGCTTGTGTTCCCTCTCTCACTGTGTCTCTCTCTGTCAAATAAATAAATAAGTAAATCTTAAAAAAAAAAAAAGCCTATGGCTGTAAGGGAGCCTTGGTGGTGTAGCTGGTTAAGTGCATGACTCTTGGTTTCAGCTCAAGTCTTGATCTCAGGGTTGTGAGATTGAGCCCCATATCAGGCTCTGCACTCAGTGCAGAGTATGCTTAAGACTCTCTCTCCCTCTGCCCCTCCCCACTCAAATAAATAAATAAAATTTTGTAAAAGCCTGTGGCTGCTCATTCCCATGCTCTTTTTTTTTTTTTTAAACCAAACTATTTGATCTGTCCTGATGGTCTCTGTTTCCATCCTGTTGTCCTAAACCTAGCCTTTGATTCTCTGCCTAGTGTCACTGGCCATGTAATTCAGTAAGATAATCTCTGTGGTTGTCTATTACAGTTTTAACCCTTGACAGTATCCAAATTTGCTGTGGCCCCATGCTCTGCAGCCTGTGAGCTGTCTTATCCAGCCAACTGGTTAACTCATCCCAAAATACCCCCTGACTCCTTCTTAGAGGTAGGTCCACAATTATGTTTCTTCCATTCCACCTGGGAACCAAGAGGTGGAGACCTGTGTTGGCCATGTGCCATACCACTGATCATGTCCTGCCAAAGAGCATGATGTCCACTTGGAGGTGGGGGTGGGGTGGGGAGGATGTCTTCGTTATAGCAGAGGAATCTATAGGTTTTATAGATTAATAGGAATTGCTAGGTCTTTCAAAATGACAAGTGGGAACGCAAGGAAACCCATTTACTCAGCCACTAAACTTAAGTGTCCTTTATAACTACATTTTCAGGAGAAAGCAGGGAAATTTTTCTGTCATTCACTTTATTCACGTAGACCATATACAGGAAAACACATGAATCACAAGTGTACAGCTGGATGAATTTTCACAAAGTGAACACACTAGTTTAATCAGTACCCAGATTAAGAAACAAACATTATCAGCATCCAATCCAGTGTCCCCACCTGGTTACCACTCCCCATATGGTAATCACTCTTCTGACTTCTAACAAAACTGAATCGTTTTGTCTGTTTTAGAACTTTATATAAATTGAATATATATTATGTATTCTTTTGTGTGTGGCTTTTTTGGGTCAACATCGTGTATGTAAGATTTATCCATGTTGTCATGCATAGCAGGAGTCTGTTCTTTTTCAGTGTTATATTAGTACATTGTATGAATCTACTACTCTTTATCCGTTCTACTGCTCTTGGACATTTGGATTGTTTCCAGTTTCTAGCTGTCATGAATAGTCCCGCTATGAACATTCTTGTACATGCCTTTTGGTGAACATATGTATGCATTTCTGTTGTGAATGTATCTAAGAGTAGAATTGTTTAGTAAAAGTATGTGCATATGTTCAGCTTTAGTAGATACTGCCAAACAGTTTCCAAAATTGTTGTAACCAAGGATATATATATATATATATATATATATATATTTTTTTTTTTTTTTTTTTTTTTATCCTTCCTAAATCTCTTGGAGCCAGAAGAAAAATGGTGCAGAGGCGGGCAGGTAGAAATTTGGCTGGCAGTGACAGCAAGTGCAGGTTAAAAACAACTCTTCCCTCTCTTCTGCCGTTGTTTTTGTCAGATAGTTTTCTTTCCCCAGGAATAGGGCTTGGACAATACGTGCCACCAGGTACCACCCAGGTGCAATTGGCTGGTGAAATTCTGCAGTACTGGGGCTTGATATGAAGATTTTCAGCGAAGTCAATATAGGATACCAAGCCAAAGGGTTTAGTCTAACTGAAAGCTGGACAAGAGGTCAAAGTCCAGGGGTGCCTGGGTGGCTCAGTTGGTTAGGCGACTGCCTTTGGCTTGGGTCATGATCCCAGGGTCCTGGGATTGAGCCCCACATCTGGCTTCTTGCTCAGCGGGGAGCCTGCTTCTCCCTCTCACTCTACCTGCTACTCCACCTGCTTGTGCTCTCTCTCTCTGTCAAATAAATAAATAAAAATTCTTAAAAAAAAAACCTTATAAAAAAAATGAGGTCAAAATCCAGGCGGCCTGAAGGAGAAAGTAAAACCCATTGGAGAATGAAGTGGGGTTGACCCAAAGAAACAGAGAGATGCAGATATCAAATTGGCATATAGGGCCAAGAATCAAGGATTAGGAGAGAAAGAACAAGCAGGGGAAAAGTGAATGGGAACAGGTAAGTGGTTCATGACTGGCCTTTGCACACCAACCTAGGGTGGACTGAGAATGGTCAGCCAAGTTCAAAGAAATGAAAACAAAACAAAACAAAATAATCTTATCCTACTGAAAACCAAAGCTGAGTAAGACTTGTCTGGAAACATCTTTTGAGGATAATTGCAAACTTCTGGGAACTTGAATGGAGCATGTGGGGGTGGAGCAAATATAGAGTTTTCTGTCAGAGATGTGATGTTTGTGTAGCAGACATTTCTCTCAGCCGCTCTAGTTCAACAATACAGATGGATAGTATGGACAGTAACAGCCTCTACAAGGAGGTCATTAGAACCTCAGGTCCCTTCTGTATCTCTCAAGGATTTATGGGGGGAAGGGAGGTTTCACATGCATTTCTGAGTGGCTGTACACTGATTCAGATCACCAACCACAGCTGGTGTGCAGCTACTTCTCTGCTGAAGTAGAAAGAGATGCCTTCTTCCCACCTGTGCAATAATCAAGCCACAAAAAAGGGTGACTTTGGGCCCTATTTCCTTGGGTGCCTCTAACAGTACAGAACTTTCCTTTGACTTTGTTTTTTCACTTGAACAGAAAACAACTGAGATGACAATGTAAGTGATTTCACAATGTGTTATACTCAAAAAATCATCTCTCCTTTTCCACCTCCTCCAACCCACCCCATGTAATTCCTAATGCAAGTCATTCAGCCTCTCTAGTATTTAATTTTCTCATGGGTAATATGGCAAGAAAAATTTCTACCTTTCAGAGTTACTGTGAGGATTAAATGAGATATTATGTAAAGGGTCCAGGGAAGGGGACACTTCCACAGTTTCTTCCTTATCACCCTTCATGTTTCCCCTACCCTCCATGACAGAAGTGGCTAACTTGGTTGGTTAGATTCCAAGACATTGACCAGGTCATTTTCCCCTGCAGTCAAGATCATGCCCGACGTGCTTGGATCACACATGGGTATGGATCTCTCTGGGCTCTTCTGTCTTTGTCCCCATAGTACTGAGTGACACTCCAACCCAGGCCTGCCCTCAGGCTTAGAAAGAGGGAACAACCAGGTTGGAGTTACACTGTAAAGGTATAGCTTGGTTCAGCTAGTGTCCATTTTGATTAGGTAGGTTCCTGGCTTTCCTGGGAGCTAAATATTTTAAATTTTATTCTGTAAAATTTAAAATAAAAAAGGCCCTGTAAGCCTCTAGCTCTAGGCATGTGTCCTCAGACTACCTTACCAGAGAGAGCAAGCCTAGCTAAAATGCAAGTGTTGTTTTCTTTTGCCTCTGTCTCTTGTATATATTTCTCCCTCCAGACCTTGGTGGGGATGGGGGGCAGGGGGTGACTGTGGTCTAAGATAGGATTCTGGTATTCTTAAGCCTCTTGACTGAATATTATCTAGTGGGACTCCAAAGTAACCATAATCTTTAACATTATTAATCTTAGTAGTGTTTTGGTTATCTATTACTGCTTACTAAACCACCCTAAAAGATAGTGGCTTAAAACAGCAATCTTTTTTTTTTGTTGTTGTTTAATTTCCCATGAGTGTATGGCTGGTGCTCTTCTTGTCAGTTCTGCTGGTCTCCTTTGGGTCTCTCACATGGCTGCAGTCAGCCAGCAGCTGAGGCTGGAAATTTCCAGGATGGCTTCACTCATGTATCTGACCCCTCGCTGGGCATGTCTGGAAGGCCAGACTCAGCTGGGATGCTGGCGAGGTAAGGTCTCTCTTTCCTACCATGTAATCCCAGGGCTTTTCCCACTCCATGTGAACTTACACAATGGTGCTCAGGGCTCCTAGAAGCATAAAAATGGAAGCTGCCAGACATTCTTAAGGCTGAGGCCTGGGGATGCCTGAGTGGCTCAGTCGGTTAAGCATCTGCCTTTGGCTCAGGTCATGATCCCAGGGTCCTGGGATCGAGTCCCACATCGGGCTCCTTGCTCGGTGGGGAGCCTGCTTCTCCCTCTGCCTGCCGCTCCCCCTGCTTGTGCTCTCTCTCTTTCTCTCTCTGACAAATGAATAAATAAAATCTTAAAAAAAAAAAAAAAAGGCTTAGGCCTGGAACAGGCACAGTGTCACTTCCACTGTATTCTATTCTTAGAAACAAGTGATAGGCCCAGCCTTGAGGAGAGGGACTATATAAGGGTGTAATGGCAGGAGGTATGGTTGATTGAAGGCTACCAATGTAACTAACTTCCATAAGAAATATTAGGATAGGTTTTATTTGCAGTCTCTAGATTTAGTAAACATACACCAGGATTTCTCTCTCTCTCCACTCAGGGTAAGTTTTTTCTACATGTGGTACAATCTCCATTAAGTGTGTCCTGAGAGCATGGGGGTCTTACTCTGTAGGACTAGTCATATACGCTAACATACTCAGGCACTATCTTTTGTATGTGGTTTTATGTATAATCGTGCAAATAAAGCCTCTGCTGACCTACCTGTTCAAATTCAACCTCGTAAGGTTGTGTGGAGGATTAAATAGAATCATTTGTGTAAATTGCCTGGCAGTACACATCAGTAAGTACTCAATAATGGTAATTGTTATTATTATTTTATTACCAGGGTCCCTAAGGTATTGGGCTGGCCTTGGTAAAAATGTAATGAGATGACCTTGGGAAGTCACAGTTCCCCAGGGCTCCTGAGTGATTAATACCCAAAAAAGTGGGTGGAATCATGAAGCTGAGATAATGGGACCGAACAGGTTATCAGTTGCCCACATACAAGATGAAAAGAGAATCAACAAGTACAGTTGCAGGAAATATCAGAAAAACAAAAGCAACAAAAGGAAAAGATAGAAATAGTCTGAGGTCAAGAGAATAGGAAAAATAATTTAGAGGGGAGATGTCAGAACAAAAGGAAGAATCATTTATTTCTTAGGCAGCAATAGGCCCCTAACAGGCGATAAGGCCAAGCTAATAGATAAACTGGAGGGGAGAAATGAGATGAAGAACTGCCAGTTTCCAGCTTGCAAGGAAGACAGAGCCAGCTACCAACTAGACTGAGAGACAAGTAGATCCTACATGCCCTTTGCAGTAGTGTCAGCCTTCCAACACAACTAATTATGGATGCCAGACAGTAGAGGACAAAGGAGAACATCAGCCCTCAGAAGGTAACAAATCATCTCTATCCAGAGTGAAGAACCTCAGCCAGTTGAAACAGCTTTGGTTTCATCATGATTACAGTGTTACCATTTCGTCAGTTCATAACTCACTAACTGTGAACTTCCTTTTCCCTCGTCTTACTCAAGTTTTCCCCTTAGTTCTCCTAGAAAAATGTGTAATAAATAACCTGCATGAGAATAAAGAGATTAAATAAGATTTAAGTAAGATCATGGGGATAAAAAGCATCTTGTAAACTCTGAATTGCTCTACAAACGTGAAATGTTATTACTTTTAAGGGAAGCAGATTCAAGTATTATTGCTCAGAGGGAGACGTGTTGGAGCCCCATGGCTGAGATGAGTAGTTCTAAAGCTGGTAAAAACCACAGGTGGTGGGATAGAGATCACATTGCTAATTGTTGGCCTTGTGAACACTCCTCCCCGGCTCTGACCCTCACCTCTGTCCCATCACCCAACAGTTTTGAAAGAGGTGTTTGGTATCATTTAACTTCAGCCAAGTTTGTAAACCAAAGTTGCAAAAAAAAAAAAAAAAAAAGAGCTAATAGCTATTTAACCACTGTATCAAATTAATAATCAAATATCTGGATACAAGTAACTCAGAAAGAACTGAGAATAAAGCACAGACAATCATCTCTTTCTTCTAGCTTCATTTGTATCAAAGAAAGAAGAATTTCTGAATAGAAGGGAAGCAAAATTTATGAGGAAATACTTTAGTAGTAGGCTGAAAGGAGAGCAGTCATAGGAATAATTTCTTAAGTTAATCAGTTAATCTTATCATAAACACAGCAGGAGGGTCTGTAAGGGCCTTTCCTGCTAAATTAGCCTGAACTACAAGGCCATAGAAATATACCAGAAAAGATGTTTGACTCTGTCTATAAGATTCAATATAATTTTCACTTACTCTTTTATTCAGCAAGTATTTATTGAGTAATTATATACATGGTACTCTCTGCCTTCAAGGAATTTATGTTCTGGAGGGTGAAATAGACAATAAAAGGGACGCCTGGGTGGCTCAGTCGGTTAAGCATCTGCCTTCTGCTCAGGTCATGATCCCAGGGTCCTGGGATCGAGTCCTGCATCTGGCTCCTTGCTCAGTGGAGAACCTGCTTCTCTCTCTGCCTGCCGCTCCCCCTGCTTGTGCTCTCTCTGTCTCTCTGGTAAATAAATAAATAAATAAATAAATAAATAAATATCTTTAAAAAAAGAAAAGAATAAAATTGTTATTAACCTAAACAACTTTATGGGAAAGAAGGTAATAAACAATCAACTATATTTATGTCCCTCCACATTTTTGAACTATGGAATCACTAAACTTTAGCACTGAGAATGCCTTCTTTATAGATTGATTCTAGGTCAAATTCTTCATTTCACGCCCGAGGAAACTGAGAATGAGCAGATAAATTGCTGAGATATCAATACCCAGCCAAGTGTCACAACTAGAACTCAGCCCTTCTGATTCCCACTGCCCTTTCCACTGTGCTACATTATAGAGGCATATGTTTTCCATAGTTTAATCAGAGTATGCTATTTTGTGTCTCTTCTTTCCTGTTTATATTACTTATACACATTTCCATGTACAGATCTAAATGAGGCTCTTATCATTTTTGGTAGCTACATGGCATTCCGTTATATCCAGATAGGCTGTGGTCCTTTACGAATCATCACTGAATTGCACAAAGGAATATAAGCCAAGACTAATACTTTGTGTTAATGGTTTTTAATTAAAAAAAATCTGTAGCTGCTTTGTAAATTATGTTTTAAAAAATCATAGATTCTTTTTTTTAAAGATTTTATTTGTTTATTTGACAGAGAGACAGAGAGAGAGAACACAAGCAGGGGGAGTGGGAGAGGGAGAAGCAGGCTCTCTGCTGAGCCGGGCAACCGATGCGGGGCTCGATCCCAGGACCCTGGGATCGTGACCTGAGCCGAAGGCAGATGCTTAACCGACTGAGCCACCCAGGCACCGCCCAAAATCATAGATTCTTAATCTGGTTTACTCATATTTTCTTTCTTAAAAGGAGACCTGCTCATTTTGTGTATTTTCTAAGTATTGTTCTTATTTAAGTTTTTTAAAGTATATAAAAGGTATAAATATATGCAAAGTATGAAATAGTTTTGCATCTAAAATTGTCAAGCCCATTTGGTACTGATTCAAAATGTGTACATATTTAGATTCCTGATTATTCTTTGTAATTCATCTTTTTGATCATGGCCATTATGCATTTGAACTTGAAAAAGACTTTAGAAAGTATTATTCTTCTCCCCTATCCATCTGGAAAATAGAGGAAAAGAGTCTTTTTTTTTTTTTAAAGATTTTATTTATTTATTTGAGAGAGAGAATGAGACAGAGAGCATGAGAGGGAGGAGGGTCAGAGGGAGAAGCAGACTCCCTGCCAAGCAGGGAGCCCGATGCGGGACTCGATCCCGGGACTCCAGGATCATGACCTGAGCCGAAGGCAGTCGCTTAACCAACTGAGCCACCCAGGCGCCCCTGAGGAAAAGAGTCTTACAAAGGTGAATTCCCGAAGTTTATTCAATACTTCTCAAAATGTCTCAAGATTTGTAACATTTATTTTCCAAAGCCCAACTTTGGGAAAATTAAGCCCAGATTTTTAATGTAATGATCATTTTGTGGTGTTGCAGTGTCTTATTTTTCTTGAAGGTCATTATTATGAAAAAAGGCAGATTTTAAAAAATGTCTAGTTCATGTTTGAGTTGAGTATTGAATACACTGCTCTGCATCCAGAGAAAACTGAAAATTAAGGAGTAACACAACCATAAATTAAGCTTTTAAATCATTGTTATTTTTGTAGTTCCTTTCTTTCAACATTTTGAAATTACTAATCACAATATGCCTCCTGAGGCAAGGGAAACAAAAGCAAAAATAAACTATTGGGACTACATCAAAATAAAAAGCTTCTGCAATCAACAAAAGTAAAAGTCAACCTACAGAATGGAAGAAGATATTTGCAAAGGACATATCCGATAAAGGGATATATATATATGGATATATATATATGGACATATGTGGATATATATGTATCCATATATATATATGTCCATATATATATATGTTGTTTTATATATATATAAAACTCAACACCCAAAAAACAAATAATCCAATTAAGAATGGGCAGAAGACATGAACAGACATTTCTCCAAAGAAGACATACAGATGGGGGCACCTGGGTGGCTCAGTTGGTTAAGTGTCTGCCTTCAGCTCGGGTCATGATCCCAGGGTCCTGGGATTGAGCCCCACCTCAGGCTCCCTGATCAGCAGGGAGTCTGCTTCTCCCTCTCTCTCCCTTGCCCCCCCCCCCCACCGCTCATGTGCTTGCTCTCTTTCTCTCTCTCACAAATAAATAAATAAAATCTTTTTTTTTAAAAAAGAAGAAGACATACAGATGGCCAACAGACAAATGAAAAGTTGCTCATCATCACTTATCATCAGGGAAATGCAAATCAAAACTACAATGAGATAGCACTTCACACCTGTCAGAATGGCTAAAATAAAAAACACAAGAAACAACAAGTTTTAGAAAGTATGTGGAGAAAAAGGAACCCAAGTGCTCTGTTGGTGGGAATGCAAACTGGTGCAGCCACTGTGGAAAACAGTATGGAGGTTCTTCAAAAAGTTAAAAATAGAACTACCTTATGATCCAGCAATCACACTACTGGGTATTTACCCAAAGAATAAGAACACGAATTCAAAGGGACACATGCACCCCTATGTTTATAGCAGAATTATTTACAATAGCCAAGATATGGAGACAGCCCAAGTGTCCATCAATTGATGAATGGATAAAGAAGATGTTACATACACACACACACGTACACACACACACACACACACTGGAATATTTTTCAGCTATAACAAAGAATGAAATCTTGCCATTTGCAACCATGTGGATGGAGCTAGAGAGTATAATGCTAAGTGAAATAAGTCAGTCAGAGAAAAAGTACCATATGATTTCACTCGTATGTGGAATTTAAGAAACAAAACAAACAAGCAAAGGGAGAAAAATAATAGAGAAATCAAGAAACATACTCTTAATTGGGAATAAACTGATGGTTATCAGATGGGGATGGGTTAAATAGGTGATGGGGATTAAGGAGTTCACTTGTCAAGAAGAGCACTGGGTGATGTGTGGAATTGTTGAATCACTATATTGTACACCTAAAACTAATATAACACTGTATGCTAATGAACTGGAATGAAAATAAAAACTTGAAAAAAGTCACTAATCACAGATGCTATGTAGCACCAGGAGTAGATAAGAACTGAAGACTGAAAGGTGAACTCATGGGTAGTAGCATTGCTTGCCCAAATTGTTAATAGTAACTATCATTCACTGAGCCTGTATTTTGCTATGTACTCTATTTTATATCATTTAATCCTCAGTTTGGTTATATTACCCCCATTTCTACAGATTAGTAAACAGAGGTTTGGAGAAGTTTGGTAACTTGCACAAGGTCACATGGCTAGCAGAGTCAGGATAGAAATCTTTAATTCCAAAGTTTATGCTTTTCATATACCATACTGCCTCTCTTTGGCACATCACTGAGGGAAAGGGCAGTAGTTTACCTTTGGAATAGTCTCACAGAGAAGAATTATATAAAGGTCAAGTTGTTCCTGTAAGAAGAATATAAGTCTTTTTATTAATTAAAATGTTAACATTTATTCTGGTCATATACTTTTAGGAACTTATCCCACATTAAAAGATACAGATTTTGAATGAATGCAGGGCTTTTTTTTTTTTTTTAAGATTTTATTTATTTATTTGACAGAGAGAGAGAGACAGCGAGAGAGGGAACACAAGCAGGGGGAGTGGGGGAGGGAGAAGCAGGCTTCTTGCGGAGCAGGGAGCCCGATGTGGGGCTCGATCCTAGGACCCTGGGATCATGACCTGAGCCAAAGGTGGACGCTTAGCGACTGAGCCACCCAGGCGCCCAGTTTGGGCTTTTAAAAGAAAAAAAGTGGGGCGCCTGGGTGGCTCAGATGGTTAAGCGTCTGCCTTCGGCTCAGGTTATGATCCCAGGGTCCTGGGATGGAGTCCCACATCAGGCTCCCTGCTCCTTGGGAGCCTGCTTCTCCCTCTGCCTCTCTCTCTCTCTCTCTCTGTCTCTCATGAATAAATAAATAAAATCTTTAAAAAAATTAAAAAAAAAAGAAAAAAGTTACAGATTATTTATATAATTTTCATGTTTTTAAAAAGATGCCTTCTAAAATCAATCAAGCCTGTCAGATATTATATATACCTGCCTGCCCAAAAGATGAATTTGTTTACAATGAATAGAGGAATAAAATAACTGGTACCACAAACTACTTTTCTTTATCAATGATGAATTTTCAGCCTTCAGATAAATCTTTATTCTTGAGAGATTCCTGACTTGCTTAACTTTTGCAATAGGAAATCCCATATGTTTTTTGAAAATAGGAATCTAGAAGACTGGCTAACCTTGCACTGAAATTCTTCACAATTTGACCAGACAATATGATGTTTTCAGTATGGCTACATGATTTGCTATCCAAGATGTATCTATTTTGAAAGTAGCTTTGTTTGAGAGGAAGAGTATTAACAGAGGCATCTAGAAAGATAGAAAATATGCTCTGGTAGCTATCCTCCAAGATAGCCTAGACTGATCCTCATATCTTGGTATTCCCCTCCTACATTGAATCAGGGCTGATTTTTGTGACAGATTACTATAGAAATGACAATGGAGGCCTTCTGGGGCTAAACAATAAAAGGCATTATAATTTTTGCCATGGCCCCTTCAATCCCTTGCTCTGGGGAAAGACAGTCACCATGAATGCAAGGACCCCTGAAAATTAACCTCTGTGAAGAGAAACTGAGGTCTCCTGCCAATAGCCAGCACTAAGTTGCCATTCGTGTGACTGAGCCACCTTGGAAGCAGATTGGTAGCCTAAGTCAAGTCTTCAGATGACTTAACCTCATGAGAATCTCTAAGCTAGAACCAAACAGCCACAGAAAGTATGAGAGATGTTATTGTTTGAGCCACAAAGTTTGGGGATAATTTGTTTTGCAGAAATAGGTAACTCATGTACACACTAACATTTAAATATTGCTTTTCTGAAAAGCTGTCTATTCTCTTCCTAATTACTAGCTCATTATTTTCCTGAGATATACTTCCATCTTCTTTTCTTATCACCCATTCTTTTCAAAAGAATTCCTCTATCTTTTAACTTCCCTGACAAAGCTGTTTTTTAGGGGCATATGTTGAAGCATTTTCTTTCCTCCTGCGAAAATGCAATTCTCTTTTCTCTATTTCACTAACTGTACTAGGTAAGTCTGCATATAAAAGGAAAATAAAGGGTATTGCTATGATTAAACAGTTCAGCTCAACAATTCGAACTTTGCGCCCAACAGGAGGCAAACTTCAGTGACTCCCCAGTGCCTATGGGATCAAGTTCAAACACCTCGCCCTATGTGATTCAGCCTCCACCCTGTTCTCACCATGTTTTCTACTGCTTTCCTTTACAAGCTCATTGTTCCAGTCAAACTGAACTATGATGTTTCTAATTCATGGTTTTTGCATCCTAGCTATTAGGTGCATGTAAAACCAAAACAAAACAAAAGTAGGGCCTGTGATCAAAAGAATTTGGGAAATGCTGTCTGTTGTAGATTTCTCAGGGAGATTTACCTTGTATTTAGCATACTGAGGGCTCTGAAAAGTCCCACAATAAAGAAATCTGTTCACCTCAAACAAAACTTTGTTCAACTCAACAAGACTTAGTTGACTAACATATGAATCAGGATCCAGAACAGAAAACAACACCTATGCCAGGGAATCCATAAAAGGAATCTGACATGAGAACCCAGTTTTTAACATTTTAGAGGAATTCAAAGAGTAATAGTGGGATAGCCCACAGATGAGCAATATGAGGGAGATGCTACTCCCTAGATTCTAGGGACCAAGGGAGGAGGTAGTGTGGCCCAGATGTGGTAATACATTTTTTGGTAGATTCTCCAGCCCCAGTTAAGCCTTGTGATAACTGCAGTTCTAGCTGACATTTTAACTGATTGTTTCCTCATGAGAAAGCCTGAGCCAGAACCACATAGCCAAGCCAGGTCCCAGGATTCCTGATCCTCAGACAGTGTGTGAGATAATAAACATTTGTTGTTTTAAACTGCTAAGTTTCAGAATAATATGTTACATAGAAATAGATAATTAATGTAGATATTGTTACGTGGAAGTGAGATTCTCCTGTAACAGAATCCTAAAATGCAGAAGTGACTTTGGAACTGGGGGCTGGACTCTGGAGACAGTGTTAGTGAAAGTCCAAAGTACTTGAAGAAACCATTAATAGAGGTATCATGATCTTTGATAAGGCTGCAGGTGAAGGCTTGCAAGAAAATGAGATTATGTTATTGGCTACTAGAGGAAAGGGGATCCTTATTAAACAGTGGCAAAAAGTTCAGCAACATTTGTTGCCTTCCGTAACTAAAAGGTAGAAAATGTGTCTAATGAACTGGGTGATCTAGCAAAAGAGATTTCCAGGCAAAGCTTTCTTCTTGTTGCCTATAGGAACATGTGAGAGGAGAGGGGTAAAATAAAGGAACAACTTTCAACAAAAAGGATTTGCTGATTTGGAAAATTCTCGTCTCTCCAAATAGTAAAACAATGGTAACATTAAGATACAGCTTCTGAGCACAGATCACGTCCAGGGCATTGCCAATAAAACACAGTCCAAGGATGAAGCCAATGGTGTGACTGTAAAATCTTTTGTCGAAGTCTCACAAAGATTTAAGGTTGTGTGTCAGAGTATTATTCTGTTCACATAAAATGTCCTCTCAGGAGATTACAGGTATGTCGCACATAGTCTCAATAAAATGATGAAGCATCTAGGAAGCTTAAGGTCATGATCCCTCAGCTATCTCATCAGAAAGATAATTGTAGGTGTAGCTTTTGTCTAATTGGAGTGAATCCAATAAGATTCACAGAAAACTCAAAATTTTTAAAGGAAGTGTATATGCAGAAACATCGCCATCTTGGACCAAAACAAATAGAGATAGTACAAAATGAAAAAAGGCCTTTAGTTTCTCAAAGTTCTACTGGCAAGAAGTAGGCTGAGAAAACTCCTCAGCTGTAAACATAGGCTAGCTTTCATGAAAAAGGGAGGATGACTCAGAAGTCAGAACCAAGACCACAGAACGTGAAGCTCAGAGCCAGGGAGAATTGTTCCGAGACCTAGAGACTTAATCAAGGAAATTTCAACATTTGCTCAGCTGGATTTAGGAACTACAATGGACCACTGACTCCTCTGTGCTGCCATTTTCCCTCTTTTTAAGCAGGAATATCTATAGCAGTTATCCAATTATGCCTGTCTCGCCATTGTATATTGGGTGAATGGAGGGCAGCTAGTTGTTGCTTTAGCTGCTACGGAGAGAAGGACTGTTCTCAAGGAGATATACTTAAGGAGCTATACCCAGGGAGCCTCAACTGCACAGGAACTTGATTTAGATGATGACATGCTGACTTCAAGCTCATGCTGTAAGAGACTTTTGGTGACTTCAGGAGAAAGCAAGTGTATTTTACATGTGAGACGGACATGAATCATTGGGCACCAGAGGATGGACTGTGGTAGCCATCCTCCAAGAGAGCCCTCAGTTATCCTTGCCTGTTGGTGTCCCTCCCACACTGTATCACAGTTAGTCTGTGTTACCAACAGCATGTGGCAGAAGTGATGGTATGTTAGTTCTGAGATTAGGGTATTAAAAAGACTGCAGCTTCTATTCTGGTATCTCTATCTCTTGGGTACTTCCTGTTGGAAAAACAAGCTGCCATGTGTTATGCAGCTATGAGGAGGCCACCTGGCAGAATAATGAAGTCTCTGGCCAATAGCCAGCTAGGAGCTGTGTCCTGCCAACAACCATGTGAATGAACTTGGAAGTGAACTCTTCAGCCCTACTCTGGCCTTGAGATAACTGTAGCCCCAGCCAAATCTTGACTGCAACCTCATGAGAGACCTTGAGCCAGAATCACCTGGCTAAGTCATTCTCAGATTACTAAACCTCAGGAATTGTGCAAGATAATAAAATATTTGTTGTTTTAAGCTGTGAAGTTTCAAGGTATTTAATATGCAGCAGTAGATATGAAACGCAGGGCCCAAGAGCCAGGACTACCCAGCAGAAGCTGGGACCACCGAGAGAGGCACTGTCCATCTGCAGTTGGAGTCACAGAGGATGCAGCCACTACTGGAGATACTGTCTGAAGTACAGGGAGAAGGAAAGACCCACCCTCTCCGTGGCCCCTCATCTGCCGCCCTTGCCTCCATTGGCCAAGCAAAACCACAAGGAAATTGATAAGGGAAAGGAGCAACCTCTTGAAATACAAAACATGGCAGAGGGAGAGAAGGAAATCAATTTGAGAACAAACAGGCCAGTTACCAGCACAACCAAGAATGCTTTTTATGTGGAATTTCCAATATTCTTCAGAACCTTGTTTTCAAAGTCTAGTTTGGGAAACAGTGGCCTAACCTGCTCTTCCCCAAATCTCTGCAGGTCCAAAACTTATGCACAAATTATTGTCCACTTTAAATGCAAAGTTTTACTCCACTAACCTTTTGTTCCCCATTACTTGGGGTAGCCCCATCTTCTTTCAATTCCACAATATTTTGTCTACACCCATGTTAGGCATTTTCAAACCCAACTTACAGTTATTTAACATATCTTACTGTCTGAGAATTAATAAGCTTCTTCAGAATCAGATCTATTTCTAATGCACTGTTGCATATTGCCTTATCATCATAGCACCTATCACAGAACCCTGCTCATAGTAAATATCAGTAGGTATTAATTGAATGAATGAGTGGATGAATGAATGTCAAAGCTAGTGATAGAAATGGTATGAAACTATTACCTTCATCTATGTTACTATTAAATCCCTTACATACATGTAAGTTCTATATGGTAGAAATAAGACATTCTAGAATAATCTTCCTATTTTATTGGCTCATTACATCTTTTGAATTCCTGTGAACCTTTTCTTGGGGGAAGGGAACAATAAAATTGCAAACTGGTTTATATCTGGGTAGGAATAATTATCCTGTGAGATCAAAGTCCTGTCTGGAACTTTTTAGCAGGAGGAGTAGGTTCAGAGAACTGCACTTGTCTCCTCTCTCAACATTGGCTGTTCTGACAAAAATCATCTGCTTAGTAAGAAAGGAATGCTCAGCATTTTGCAAAAGCAGTTTTCTCTACTTCCCTATCTTCCTTGCTGATGCCTTAATAGAGGGAATAAATGTGAAGCAGAAAGGATTTTTTCTTCCTTTTTTCCTTCCTTCCTTCCTTCCTTTCAGGGGTGAGGGAGGGGCAGAGGGAGAGGGAGAGAATCTTTTTTTTTTTTTTAAAGATTTTATTTATTTATTTGACAGAGAGAGACACAGCGAGAGAGGGAACACAAGTAGGGGGAGTGGGAGAGGGAGAAGCAGGGTTCCCGCGGAGCAGGGAGCCCGATGCGGGGCTCGATCCCAGGACCCTGGGATCATGACCTGAGCCGAAGGCAGACGCTTAACCGACTGAGCCACCCAGGTGCCCCGAGAGGGAGAGAATCTTAAGCAGGCTCATACCCACCCTGGAGCCTGATATGGGGCTCGATCTCGTGGGGCTCAATCTCACTTCTTTTTTTTAAAGATTTTATTTATTTATTTGAAAGAGGGAGAGAGAGAGAGAGCATGAGCAGGGGAAGAGGGAGAAGCAGGCTTCTCGCCCAGCAGGGAGCCTGATGCGGGGCTCAATCCCAGGACCCTGGGATCATGACCTGAGCCGAAGGCAGACGCTAAACCGACTGAGCCACCCAGGTGCCCCTCAATCCACTTTAGATAAGCCCCTCCTAATTAGCTCAGGCCTCCTCACTTCCTGCCTGGATTTCCATAATGCCCCCAAGTCTCCTGGCACCTTGCTTCTAAAAACAAATCTTAGCTCGGTACTCTCATGTTTAAAGTTCTTCAATGGTTACTCATTCTCTTTTGGATGAAATCCAAACTCTTCATAATTTGGCCTTGGGGTTACTTCTTCAGCCAAATATCTTTTCTTACCAACACCAAGCTTTCCAGTTATTATCCACCCCCAACTGCCTCCCCAACCCTTCCTTCTGTCCCTCTCCTTCCCCTTTCACCCAAATCTTTTCCAAGCTCAACTCAACTCATCCTTCAAGATTTAGTTTCAACTGTCCCTGCAGGAATTTTCTCTTGAGCCCCTCACTATGGATTAAGCTCTGTTAGCATACTTTTATAGACCTTGGGCAAGCTGTTCTCTAAACCTCAGTATCCCAATCTAGGAAAGTGGGATAATACAGTACTTACCTCAGAAGCTTGTGGAAAGAATAATAGATAATTTATGCAAAATACTTAGCACAGTGCTTGACATATATGAAGTGTTACATATTAGGTGTTAAATCATAACAATTATCTAATCCAATCTCTTCATAATTGAGAAAACTGAGATCCAGAGCAGTCAAATGACCAGCTCAAGTAGAATAAAGATAGGACGAAGGGGATATCTGATTTGCTTATGAGGGTTTACAAACCAAATTTCAAAGCGAGGAAATTAGGGGGAATTGATTTCAAATTTAATATTAGAATAAAATATTTATTGAGAAACTTGAGTTTGAGAGTAGATGTTACACCACTAAGAAAAATGGCTAGTCAGGCCAACTTTTTTACTTTAACTGTCAGGATATTTGACACTTAGAACTGAAATGTTTTCTTAATTGGCTCAACTTGCTAATTTACTTTGTTTATTTCTATATTCAACAAAGTAGTGTCTGTGCATTCACTCAGCCTTTTTAAAAAAATTGAATTAAGTACAACATTAAACCATTAACATGACCTTAAGAAAATCAATATTGTCCCCAGGCTCAAGACCACTCACTCCACAGCTTAATTGGTCCTTAACTTGCAGCTCTTGTAGACGTGTATTATCCAACACAGTAGCCACTGACCACGTGTTGCTATTGGGCACTTGAAATATGGCTTATCTGAAATGAAATGTTCTGTAAGTGAAAATACACACACGGATTTTGAAAGGTTTGGTTAAAAAAAAGGCAAAGTATCTCAATAATTTTTTTAAAAGATTTATTTATTTGAGAGAGAGAGAATGAGAGAGCAAGTGTGTGTGAGTGGGGGGGGGGGCACAGGGAGAGGGAGAGAGAGAATCCTAAGGAGACCCTGTGCTGAGCATGGAGCCTGACGACGAGGGGCTTGATCCCAGGCCCCGAGATTATGACCTGAGCCAAAACCAAGAGTCGGATGCTTAGCTGACTGAGCCACTCAGGCATCCCTATCTCAATAATTTTTTATATTGATTACATGTGAAATCATAATATTTTTGTTATATTGGGATAAATATATAATTAAAATTAATTTCACCTATTTATCTTTTTTAATGTAGCTACCAAAAATTTTTAATTACTTTAACTGTCAAAGAATTCATTTATTTTTTTTTCAAGATTTTATTTATTTATTTGACAGAGAGAGAGTGAGAGAGCACAAGCAGGGGGAGCGGCAGAGGGAAAGAGAAGCAGGCTCTCTGCTGAGCAGGGAGCCCGACCCCAGGATCATGACCCGAGCCAAAGGCAGATGCTTAACCAACTGAGCCACTCAGGAGCCCCTTTAATTACTTCTTTAGCTAACATTATATTCCCACTGGATACCTCTGCTCTAGACCCTGGGATTTTTCAGAACAGGTGGGGAACATTAGTCCCAAGGTCAGACATTGCCCTTTCCTGGACTTTCTCTGCTTAGACGATGTAACTGTCACCCTTCCTGGAGGCCAGGTACATCCACTGTCCCATTCAGAATGGAGTCCTTAAAAGGGTGGAGGAGTTAAAGAACAATTTTAAATGTAGATCACTGAGCAAATGCATGTTTCAGAGAGTCAAAGACAATAGGTGATTATCCAAGGCAACGTCTAACATTCACCTTAATGTTCCTGATTGGCTCTCCTATTTTAGATTATTTCTTTTAATTGCCACAACAACGCTAACATTTAGGTGCTATTGTTGCATACATATTTTACTAATGAGTAATTGGAAGTTAGGGAGTTAGCAGGCAGTGGTGTGGAGTTTTGATCCCAGTTGGTCCAACTATCCAATTGAAATATGTAGCAAGATTATGTGCTCCTTGTATATCCTATGCCTTGTCTATATATGACCTGACACACTAGATAGTGAGTATGTGTAGTAAAATGTATAACTTCAACCGTGTAGGATATATATATATATATATATATAAATGGAAAAGTCTGGAAAGAAAAACATCAGAATGTTAAAAGATGGTTGATTATGAATGGTGACATTATGGACATTTTTTACATTTTTAAAATAATGTACATTTACATGTTTTTCATCTTTTTACTTTACTGCATCTTCCAAACAAGATACTTTTCTGTATCTTTTTTGATGATGTGTGTATACTGTTTTAATTTATTTCCATTACTTTTAAAATTGCACAAAATAGTATTTTAAGAGAAGATAGGTGGTTACTGACATGTTCTCTGAGTGCTGATACTGATCTTTTCTCTTCTTCCCATGATGTCTCCATTCCTCCCACATTTGGTGTCCTTTTCCTCCACTTGCTTCTCCATTCTGTCTCTCTCTCTCTCTCAATTTCTCTCTTCTGCTTTTTCACCCCTCTCTTTCTGTCTTGCTTCTTTCAGGATCCTCTCTTGAGGTGTTTTCCCCTGGGTTTTCTTCCCTTATCTCCTCTCTCTCTCTTCTTTTTGAGAAGACTGATATTCAAATGAAGGGTCAATTAAATGTTACTTTGCACCTGGTAGGTTTCTGGGAGATTATACCTGCCTCTGGAGTTGTGAGGAAGGTGCTCAAGTTGGGGACTGAGCAATGGAGGGCAAGACTTCTAAAGAGGACGGCTATGATTTAGATAAAATAAAAGGTGGGGGAGAACATTTCAGAGTGACAGAAGCAGTGGAGACAAAGGTCTGAGGATTCTACCAGGGAAAGAGAGATGAGAGGGGGTTCTTACCTTATGGGGTCTAGGAATTGCTGTCTCCTGGTGCTGGCACTCAGTTAGAAAGGATATGGACTTCAACTGATTTTAGCTCCTGGATTAAATTAGTCTTGGTTGTATAATTGACTTTGATATGTGGCCTTTGGATCTGAATTGGGCTTAATAAGATTTAACTGCTTCAAAGGGCTTTATAAGAATTCATTTTATACTTCAAATCTGATTTCAAATGCTACCTACTTTAAAACGCCTTCTCTGACTTTGGTGCTCCTCCTCCAGAGCTCCTATTGTGCCATAGTTGATACATACCTTATTCAAGCAATTACCTCCTTTGTATTTTATCTTATTCTGTGGGAAATGTTTCCTTTATTGCCTCTCTTCAGGAATCCTGAGGGACAGACAGGTATCTTATTCATATTTGTATCCCAGGCCTAGCAAAGACCAGGAAAACACTCAGTTGAGCACGAAAGTGCTCAATAATGATCTCTAAAAGTATTTTATTTTATTTTAGTTATTTTTTTTAAAAAAAGATTTTATTTATTTATTTGGCAGAGAGAGACACAGCGAGAGAGGGAACACAAGCAGAGGGAGTGGGAGAGGGAGAAGCAGGCTTCCCGCAGAGCAGGGAGCCGGATGCGGGGCTCTGTCCCAGGACCCTGGAATCATGACCTGAGCCGAAGGCAGACGCTTAACGACTGAGCCACCCAGGCACCCCTTTAAAAGTATTTTAATAGCTAACATTTAGTAAGCACTGTGGCAAGCCCTATACCTACACTGTTTCATTCACCAGACACTTTAGGAGAAAAGTACTTTTAGTATCCTCATTTTACAATAAGAAAACTGAAAGTAAGAGAAATTAATTTCATTTTGGACTAAATTTTACTTTGAAACGAATGGCAGAACTTTTTCTACAGGCTTTGGCTTCAAGATTTGGGCTCTTAATCATCATAGATGAACGAATGGGTGGATGAGGAATGCTTTTCGTTCCATGGCTGAAGAAGTGACCTGGGGGTTCCTGGGTGGCTCAGATGGTTAAGCGTCTGCCTTCAGCTCAGGTCATGATCCCAGGGTCCTGGAATCAAGTCCCGCATTGGGCTCCCTCCTCAGCAGGGAACCTGCTTCTCCCTCTCCTGCTCCCCCTGCTCGTGCTTTCTCTCTCTGTCAAATTAATAAATAAAATCTAAGAAAAAAAACAAAAATAATAAAATAAATAAAATTTTTAAAAAGAAGTGATGTGGAACAGTCCATCATTTATATTACAAAGGCAACTATGATGTCAAATTATGGTAAATCCTAACTCACTAATGTTTCTAACTTTTAAATCACCTTTACTTCTCCCTCCCTCCCTTCCTTCCTTCTTCCTTCCTTTCCCATGGTCTCTCTCTCCAAAACTCTCAGGGAAAATGTTTGAACTCATATACTGAAGTGTAACCTAGTAAAGAACGGAGTGTTTTATAGGAAAGGGAAGTAACATTTTACTTGGTTCCCACTTCTTACCATTCATTTGCAAATTTACAAATACCAAGCACCTACTGTGTGCTAGGAACCTTTTTTTAAGCACTAAGTGGTAAGCAAAACAAAGTTCTGGTTCTCACGGAGATTACACTAGTGGCACTTTACATACACTGACTGGTTCAATTCCTCACAATAATCTTATGAGGTAACGATGACAACAATAATAGATAACTCTTAGCAATGCATATCCGTGCCAGGCACTGGGCTATGTGTTTTATTTGTATTAACTCAGGTATCACAACACCCGTATGTATGTTTTCCCCATTTTACAAATGAGGAAAACTGAGACACAACTGACTGACTCAAGGTTTGAACCCAAGCAAGTGTGGCTCTAACTCCTAGGCTATTAACCATAAGGCTATATTGTTTCTCATGCATTTCTTTCTTAATCTCACAACTTCTAAGTGTTCAAGTTCTATCTCAGATCGTCTGACTCCCAAGCTCAGGGGTTTGCGAGTGAGAATGCCTGGGAATTTTTGCAACACTTTCTCTTCCGACGAAATCAAACTAATTTCCACTTAATTCTCAGATTTGTGATGTGAACCCTCCTGCACCGCATATTCCCCGGCAAGGAGAAAGATAGGGCCGCAGCCGGGGTCATCTTACACTGGCTGGGGTACCCAGCAGATGGCGCTATCTTAGTAGCCGCCAGCTGGCTGTCCGGTCCCCAGGGCGCACCGCCTCCGCCGAAAGCTTCCCGGCCCTCTCTCACTCCCTTCTCTCTCCTCCTCCCCACGGAGCCCGGGCCCACGTGACCTCAAGGCGGCCAATGGGCGAGCAGAGAGGGCGAGCTGGTCCCTGTGGCCGCCATTAAAGCGAAGGGAAAACCCGTGAATTCGGATTAAAGGGGGAAAAACACCGCCCGCTGGGCCCACAAAATGGGGGTGACTACGGCGTCCGGGCGGTGAGGCCGCAGTAGAGCAGACGTTAGGCCGGCTTGGCCCAGGGACGACACGAAGACACAGCCAGAGAATGGTCTGAGCCCGCAGACGCCGCCACCACCTCCGCCACTGAGGAGATTCTGGGCTTAAGGACATCGCCGCTGCCGGGCCGGGGGCCTGGGCTTCCCTCCCGGTTCTTGCCCTTCCTGCCCCTCTACGGGCGCCTCTCCGCCCGGAGAACCCTACAGGGCTTGGGCTCTGCCCTTTCGGACTCCATTTTAATTATTTATTGTGTTAATTTATTATTTTTTCTTGTGGAAGGAGCACCTATCTCCTCTGTCCCCCAGAGAGGGACGAGCGTCCGCGGGCTCCGCGGCGGCCGCAGTCCGGCCCGCGGGGCAAGCGCGGCGCGGCCCTCCCGCCGGCCCTGGGCCCCGGGCGGCTGGGTGCCGGCCGGGCGGCGGGGGCTGCTCGCGGCGGCGGGGGGGGTGGCTGGGGAGGGCGGGCGGCCCGGCGGCCTCCTTTTCCACCGCTCCCCCAACCACCACCCCCCCGCCCTCCCCGGTGTCTGTGTTTCTCTCTCTGGTCGGAGGCGGCGGTAATGGCGGATGGTGGGTTGTGGCGCCGGCGGCGGCTGCTGTGAGGGACGATGAGTTCCTCCTTCGTGCCGAACGGGGCCAGCCTGGAAGATTGTCACTGTAACCTCTTCTGCCTGGTGAGTGCAGGGGCCGCGGGCGGGGGCCGCGGCGAGCGGGGCGGTGGGGGAGGGGGCGGCGAGGGGCGCCCTTGGGCCGTGGGGGAGGGGGTCCGGGTCTGATCCAGATGCCCGAGTCCCCAGGCTAGGCCCAGCCGGAGCCGACGCGGCGGCGGAGCTCCGCACCGACCCGGGGAACACGTTCGCTCACCCACCATCCTAGGCGCTGGTGTAGGACTGCTGGCTTTTTTCCCCTTGTTTCCGACTCTTGCTCACCGTAGTCTTGTCTTCAACTTCTGCTCCTTATCTGGCAGGACACTCGCCTTTCCCTCTGTGTTTCTTGCTTAACTCTTGCTTTTCTCCTTGTTGGCCCTGTATCCCTCCTTAACACTTTCCATTATTGCCATTCTCCCAGTGTCTTTATTCCTCACTCTGTTAATTTGGTTTCCCCCAATAAACAGGACACCGGAACTGAGGTACTAAAAGTCTCGCTTCCTTTTACATTTTCTAATGAGTCAAGCTAACAGAAGATTAGTTTCTCCCTTCGATAAGTTCAGATCTCTCTAAAAACCAGTAGATACCATTTCATATGTTTTCTCTTTAAACTTTGAAAACAGTTTGCCATTTTGACAGTTTCTAGCCATCTTGCTTTTATTAGAACATGTTTGTGTGAGAGTGAAACGGACTAATGGAGGAGGTTCTATGGTTTTGCACTAATTTTTTTTTTTTTTTCCGTATTTGTTTTCCTTGCATTTTTAGAATGCTTGGGCAGGCTGCTCCTCGGTTTATTGAAAAGTCTAGGGAAGCTGGATGCAGGAATGACAATTGTATAGGTTGGCCCAGTTCTGGGAACATCCACAGTTAAGACTTTGAAAACTACCAACTGTTGCAGATATTTAGTCCTCAATTGGACAGTAGCTTAGCTTCATCCATGATGTAAAGTTTCGGTGACTTTATTTTTTGTGTGCTAGGAGAAATATTAAGAGAGTATGTGATAGGTAAGTGAACTGAGTGGGCGGAGCACAACTAGTTGGCAAGTGTAAACTGCCAGTCATGTATCAGCAGTTTCATTTTTGGCACCTTATGCTTTGCACCTCTTAAGTTAAAGAATTACTGAATTTCCTCTGTTGAATTTCTTTCACTGTGCCAAATTGGGATTTTTAATGCCCTTCTCTCTTGTAAAATGTTTTCTTGTACAATGTCCATTAATCAGCATCTCTTCAGATGCAGTAAAACATAACAGCAGGTTTTACATTTCTGTCTTCTCTGACTCTATTTTTGGTACTTTTAGGATCAGGTTCTTTGAAAATAGACTAGTACAAATCTGACAGTTCTTTGTGAGCACCTATTTCACTTTTCCTAAAAGGAATATGTGAAGAACTAACAATTTTTTCAGTATAGTTCACATTTCATTAGAGCCATCACTTCTATAAACATGAAATGATGAGTCTTTAAAAATTAATTTTCTGTTACAAGTGTGACACCAGGGAGTAAACGTGACCAGTTGGGACAAAACTACGTGTGCAGTATTAAAGTACATGTTTATATTTAACATTGTTAAGTTTCTTTTATTTTTCTTTGGGACACATTTATTGCTATTCAGTGACATGTCAGTGTTAGTATTTTAGCTGTTTTTGTTCCTTTCCTTAAATTTTTGGTTGAATGATCAAAGAATCATTTTTTTGGTCAATCTGCTTTAACATCTTAATATATATTGAAAAATTGTAATGTCTCAGTGAAATAAGGGGCTTTAAGAGAGAGTACTATTGGGGCGCCTGGGTGGCTCAGTCTTTAGGCGTCTGCCTTTGGCTCAGGTCATGATCCCAGGGTCGTAGGATGGAGCCCTGCATCCTTGCTCCATGGGAAGCCTGCTTCTCCCACTCCCCCGCTTGTGTTCCCTCTCTCACCGTCTCTCTCTCTCTGTCAAATAAATAAAATCTTTAATTAAAAAAAAGAGTTACTATTGACTTTGAATGAATATGCAGTAATAATCATGCTTTCTTTTCTTTAGGCTGACTTGACGGGAATTAAATGGAAAAGATATGTATGGCAAGGCCCAACTTCTGCCCCTATTCTGTTTCCGGTGACAGAGGAAGACCCCATTTTGAGCAGTTTTAGTCGCTGCCTTAAGGCAGATGTACTTGGTGTTTGGCGGCGAGATCAAAGACCTGGAAGAAGAGAATTGTGGATATTTTGGTGGGGTGAAGACCCCAATTTTGCTGACCTTATTCACCATGACTTGTCAGGTGAAAGCAACTTATTTCTAACTAATGATATATAGCAACATTGTATACTTTTTCTAAAAATCATTTATATTACAAATTAAGATTTTTTTGTGTGTGTGAAACACTATTAAGTGTGAAGCCAGATAAAAATTGAGCTTACTGTTATATTTCACTGTGGTTATTTTATTTTACTTAAATTATCCATATTATGTCAGGTTTTAGCCTTAAGTAACTGTTCTTTCACCAGCCAGGTTCCTTGTGAATTTCATGCAGACAGGGCACAGGGAAGGCCTGTTACCTAAGAAAAATGAAATGGGGGAGCATAAAGTTGCTAACAAAGTAATTTGCAGGCACATGTAATTCACCATTTGAGTCCATTCTGCCACTGCTCTCTTCCCTATGATTATGCAGACAGTTGTAGGAGTATCTAGAAATACTGTAACTTTCTCATGTGTTTTTTTCCAAGGTATATATTTATTTTGTTATTAATTGTCGTTACATTAACATATGAAAGCATATGTTAATTTTGTTATTCTTGGAGAGTGATTCTTTTGTTTTAGATACTGTTCCTTCAAACACTCACTAAAATGAGACTAGTGCCAACTTGTTTAGCTTTTTTTTTTTTAAGATTTTATTTATTCATTTGACAGAGAGAGAGACACAGCGAGAGAGGGAACACAAGCAGGGGGAGTGGGAGAGGGAGAAGCAGGCTTCCCGCTGAGCAGGGAGCCGGACGCGGGGCTGATCCCAAGACCCTGGGATCATGACCCGAGCGGAAGGCAGACGTTTAACGACTGAGCCACCCAGGCGCTCCCAACTTGTTTAGCTTTTATGGGACATGGAATCATACTCTGAAAAGTTACACAAAAATAATTTTATTATGAACCTATCAATAAGACTACTTCTATCTTAATTTCTTGACTTTTATGACCAAATGTTACTTTAGAAAGAGAAACTGTAGCTCTTCATGTAGTCACTGAAGCTTGTGTTTCCTTTAGACTCTTAAGAGTCAACGTTAACTGAATCTTTGGTGATAGGAATGTAAATGATTAGTTATTTGCTGCAAGGTACCAACGACTTCAGCAAGATGTTTGGTAATGATTCTTGACAGGTAAATTAAGGATTTTTTGATAACTTAAAAAAGCATTCTTATTTGAAATTGAATACTCTGAAGTTTCTATTACTGTCCATTTGACCTGTAAGACCTATTTTATTTTTGGATGTAATGTAATCCAGGTGACCGTCTTAAACAAGCTCTTAGTAAGACTAATGTTTCTGTAGGAATGTATGTGTTACATTTGTTTTGATAGTTCCTTTTACCTTCTAATGAACAAACCCTTCACTGCTAATCTTTGAGAGTGATTACAATTTTTTTATGATAAATGCTTTCTAGCTTTGCTAGCTTTTCTAATAAGATCCCTGCTGGAGATATTAGTCCTTAGTTCTGAGTATGCATTGTAGTTCTAAATATGTAAAGTGATGTGTTTACATATGTATGTGTATGTACAAGTATATGATATATATATATATGTCAGGATATGAAATTTCTTTATTAAGCTTGCTGGCTTTTTTCTTCCATTCACTTTGGTATGCTGGAGTTATTTTATTCTTTTAAGTGGTCATAAAGACCACCTTAACTAAAATGTTTGGAGACTGTTTTAATGTTATTGATAAACTATAAACTATATAAACTAGTTGACAAACTATAATGCTGACTTGGGGATTTCAGTATTAATAAAGTTGGCAGAGGGGCGCCTGGGTGGCTCAGATGGTTAAGCGTCTGCCTTCGACTCAGGTCATGATCCCAGGGTCCTGGGATCGAGCCCCGCATCGGGCTCCCTGCTCAGTGGGAAGCCTGCTTCTCCCTCTGCCTCTGCCTCTCTCTTTCTCTCTGACTTTCATGAATAAATAATAAAACATTTAAAAAAGAAAAAAAAATAAAGTTGGCAGAGTATTTGAACAGACCACTTTTCTTCCAGATTTCGTGTAATACATTTTGTAGAATCAAAGATAATTTTAACAGATGTGTAGTATTTAGTTTTACCATCATAAGACTAGTATTTTGAAAGTCTATTAAAATTAAATGTGAGCTGTTTTGATGTATATTAAAACACTATGTGGATTTTTCCCTCTAGATTCTTGTTATGAGTTAAATATGTTTTCTCCTAAAACTGGGCTACAGTTTAAAAAATAGCTTCTGTAGTTTAACTTTGCTTTTTTGCATAATTTAAAAAAAATGGTAATACCTGTAGTTTAAAATATTGATCTTGAATGTGAATGAATATAATTTTGGAAGATTAGATTTTAATTGTTGTTAGATTTTGCTGAATGCCATTGAATGATAATTAACTTTAAAACATTTATCAGAGTGAAAGCAGTTGAAATAGCAAAGCAAAATATATTAGGAGTAGTATGTATAATTGTAATTACCATTCCAAAGCCTCTTCTGTACTGTTTTAAACAATATGTGTAGTCAGTGGTATTTATGTAATGTTTTACCTTTTTTCCCCCCCAACTTGTCATTTACTTTAGAATGTTGTTACTTAAATCAGACATATCTTAAAGAATAATAAGGTCTTTTCAGATGGAGTATATTTGTCTCGCCCTTTTCTTTGCTCCAGGGACACCGTCTGCCTCCCTTTTGGGATAATTAGTCTGCCTCTGTCTCTCTAGCTAACCCCTTTTTCATTTCTTCCCATCTGTGGCACTCTATTCCCTTCTTTTAAGCTCCCCTGAGAAGAGAGCAGCTGGACAGTAGGGGTGGCATCAGCTGCAGGAGGCAATCCTGAGTTCCAAGTGGAGGTGTAGCACTGAGGAAAAGGGAACCGGAAGGACCCAGGTGGTAACTAAAAAGCTGGTTAATTTAGTATGAGCTTGCTTTTTGCAGGCACAGGCAGTGCCCTTCTGTTTGGTTCAGCACATACCTCATCTTGTTACTGAAATGTTTGTGATTATGGTTTTATTTCCCTTCTTGATGAGCGAAAGAGGGAAGGCATTCTACTTTGCAAAGATTAGAATTCTGTTTTTCTTATTAACTGAAATATCCAGTGATAAAAGTACAGAATTGCCTTTGCTCAACCCCCTTAATTCTTTCGTGTCATCCATAGTGTATTTTAAAAAATAAACTTTTAATTTTAAAATAGTTTTAGATTTACATAGAATTTGCAAAGATCGTATAGTGAGTTCCTGTATAACCCTCACCCAGCTTCTTTTATTGTTAATATCATATATTGTGTACATTTTTCACAACTAATGAACCAATATTGATATGCTGGTATTAACTAAAGCCTGTACTTTATTTGGATTTCCTTTATTTTTACCCAGAGTTCTTTTTCTATCCTATGCTCTCATCCAGGATACTACATTTAGTTGTCATGTCTCCTTAGGCTGTTCCAGATTGTGATATTTTCTAAGACTTGCCTTGTTTTGATGGTCTTGATAGTTCTGAAGAATCTGATCAGGTTCTATAGTGCATTTTAAATTTTGCCTGTCTGAATATCATGTAGCATGTGTTTAGGTCATTTTCTTTTCAAGGTGTAGAAACAGTGTAAACTTACGTTATTGCTAATTGGTAAAAATCTGTTATAGCAAAACAAATCTAATTTGATACACACTTTAAACCCTCAGTACTTGTTTTGTAGCAGTAGTAGTCAGTACTGTTTAGTGATTTGCAAAGACCTAATGATTTTTGGGTTAGGATTTTTGCTAACTAGTATTGCCTAACTTTAACATTCCAGGAAGAGATTTGTTCGAAATATCCCTTGAATCCCAAAGTCAAAAACTAACTTTTTTTTTTTAACTTTTTGGTCTGCTTCCTCTGAGAGAATGGAGAGTTGAATTAATATGGTTTGATAGAAGAAGGATTAGGGAACAAAACTTTTCTCTGATTACAGCTTTTTAAATTTTATTTATTTATATATATTTTTTTAACTTAAAATTTGTAGCAGACCTCATTTAGTGGTTGTATGATAGAGGTGTAAAATCGGTTCTGGGAAAATTTTAACTTAATTCCTCTGCTCACAAGTCTCTATATAATAGGTAGGAGTGGTTCTTTTAAGTGTACTATTAGTTTGCATCAAAGCCAGGATTGTTTTATTACCATTAGTGTGTCCTTGATGGAGAAGAGTTTTCTGGGTATTTTTCTTTTGTGCTTTAACCTTTTTGGAATTTTATTGCTGTCATTATTGGCTTTTAGTCTTTCCCTTAAAACAAAAATAAAAATAAAAACTACTCCCTCTCCTGAGGTTGCATCTTTAAAAAAAAAAAAAAAATCATAGCAAGCTAGACTGTGATGAGACTCTGAGAAAACTGATACCTTGAGACTAAAAAACAGACTCAGGGCTAAAAATATTTGTTATTTTTTCTGGCTCCTGTGTTGTATATATGGGATTTTAGCAACTTGTCCAAATACTTTCATTATACCAGAATTTCATCATAATACTGTCAAACTAAATGGGCCATTGGTTGCTCTTAGAATTTAATTTTAGATTCTTTTATTGAAGGATATTATAGTGGAATTTAACCTTAAGTGGCAGCTTTAACAGGATTGACAAACAGATAAATAGCAGCCAAGTATAGGAATCTAGTGTCAGCCAAATAAAAATTGTGTGCATGAAGTGAGTTAATTCATTTCTATCTTCTGTTCCATAGTTTACTTGTGACGAACTTTTTGTATTGACTAGTCTTCTAGGAACACTTTTATTTGTCATATTTCTTCTGTGTACTGCCCATTTTGAGCAAGAACATATATCTTTTAAATCTTCAAATCAAAGATAATCATCAACATATACTCAGCGGATTTTTAAACCAGAGTTTTTCAGGTTTTGCCATAGATCAGTGATGCTGCCAGCCTAAGGCTCTGAGTAATATTTGTTGAATGAATGGCTATGAATGGGCAATTATTTAAGACAAACACTGAATTAGACATTTAAACATTTCTCATTTTCTATCATTTTTGACCCATTCATTATTCATTAGTATATGTTGTGTTTTAAAAGCTTGGCAGAATTATTTAGGAAAAGAGTCCATTTTTACTGGTTTATTACTGTGGAGATATTTAAAGATGTCAGTTTTGAGAAAAATGTTGAATACGAGTACTAGGTGTGTCAGCTTTTTCATTTTTTTTCCCCTTTAGTGACGGAATTATTTTGATGACCTATCACATAGTTTGTCATCACTATAATCTGTATCCTCAGGAAAATATTTTATGGTAATCAAATTTAGCATTTGAACTTTTGCATTGTTTTCAAATATTTTGTAAAAATTTTTCAGGGAATGATGAAGAGTTCTAATGCTAAGAGTTCTAATGGAGGGGCGCCTGGGTGGCTCAGTCATTAAGCGTCTGCCTTCGGCTCGGGTCATGATCCCGGGGTCCTGGGATCGAGCCCCACATCAGGCTCCCTGCTCATTGGGAGGCCTGCTTCTCCCTCTCCCTCTGTCCCTGCTTGTGTTCCCTCTCTCGCTGTGTCTCTCTCTGTCAAATAAATAAATAAAATCTTTTAAAAAAAGAATAGTTCGGGTGCCTGGGTGGCTCAGTTGGTTAAGTGACTGCCTTCGGCTCAGGTCATGATCCCGGAGTCCTGGGATCGAGTCCCGCATCGGGCTCCCTGCTCGGCAGGGAGTCTGCTTCTCCCTCTGACCCTCCTCCCTCTCATGCTCTCTGTATCTCATTCTCTCTGTCTCAAATAAATAAATAAAATCTTTAAAAAAAAAAAAAAAGAAAAAGTTCTAATGGAAAATTACTATAAACAAAATTTGAACCTATTTTCTCTGGGGATACAGATACAAGAGGAGAAAAACATTTATTTAAATGCATTAAGCAGACTTTTTCCATTAGGCTATGGTTGATTAAATTCAAAAGAGCTAGGTAAAGATTTGCTATATGTTCCCTTCTACCTCCCTTCTCTATTATGATACTGGTGTTGAGATTCAGGGACTGGTTTTAATTAGTGTAAGAGGTGCATATCACTATCTTGGGTGGGTTGGTTGTACCATTTCACTTTTCATATCTGAATACACATGTAGAGAAGTACTTTTGCTATGGTTATTATAACAGGCTATTAGAAGATTGGCTGAGTAGACTCTTATTTCTGGGTGACCCCCCCGCCCCCACACACACCAAAAACAACAACAACAAATCTTCAGACTTTTCATTGAGTGTTATTAGGACTTATTTCCTCAGCAGTGAAAAATGAAATTGTTGCTTTAGTATAATAGTTGCTTAGTTACTTGCTATATAGGTGAAGATATACTTGATATTTGTTGGCTTAGAAAATCCTTACAGGTGTCCTTTCTTTTTTGTTTTATGCATAACTCCCATTTAGTGTTAATGAAAATTGTGGGCGTTTGAGGATATAATGTAAAATGAGGATTAAGTTCACCTAAATTTCTCTAGATAAAAGCATTAAGTTCCCTAGAACTAGAGTTTCCCTAGATAAACTTTAGAGCAATGAAGGAGAAATGCTTGAAAATTAGTACTGATGAAATTTTTAAACTATATTTAGTATTCTTAAATCATTTAACTTCAGGTTTAACTGAGATAGATTTTTAAAATAAAAATCTTCAGAATTTTATGTAAAAAATGTATGCAAATTATTGTATTAGAGGCTTTTACTATTCCAAAGACTTTTTTATTTACTCTTTGTGGGAAGAAGACCAATTCATTCTCAAGTTTTAAGTGAATAATTTTCTGATAATTAAAGTTTATAGAGACTGAGCAACTTTGATATGTAATGTAACAACTCTATGTCTTGGATCTTGTGGCTTTAAAACTTAAAACTAGCTAAAAAGATTTTGGTAAACGTTTGTTGTATAGGACAAATGTTACAACCATTGTGCTTCTCAGAAGGTAAGGATTTTTGAGAAGGAAATAAAAATAAAGTATACTAAATAGATTACAAAGAAGTGAAGAACTGGGAGATATTCCCAGCATAACTGGAAATTAAAAACATGCATATTTTTAGTAATCATAGATCACAATTTGAGGTAAAACTCTTAATGTGACTAATTTTGAAATGACTATGATTAGGCTGAAAGCAGATTGATTAAGATTTATTTTTTTTCTCTCAGCAACTCACAAATGTACTTGTGATCTAGACCCTTAAATAATGAAAGTGAAATCACTGTGTGCCATTTCCCTTTTCTCCTAGACTACTGTTTTCTTTTTTTAATGATTTTTTTTTTTTAAAGATTTTATTTATTTATTTGAGAGAGCGAGAGAGAGAAACAGCATGAGAGGGGATAGGGTCAGAGGGAGAAGCAGGCTCCCTGCTGAGCCGGGAGCCCGATGTGGAGTCCCAGGACTAAAGACTCGATCCCAGGACTCCGGGATCATGACCTGAGCCGAAGGCAGTCGCTTAACCAACTGAGCCACCCAGGCGCCCTGTTTTCTTTAATAAAGTGAAACTTGTGAAGTTTTGGCTTATATAGACATATATAAGGTGGTCTGCAATATAATAGAATGTAAAACCTCTTTTCCTTTAAAATTAATGCTTAATATTAATGATTTAAAATCATTCCAACTCTCAAGTCATTTTTTTAAAGCTTACATCATTTTTTTTTTTTTTTTAAAGCCTGCCTTTTTGGAAAAATAATTAGTTGGCTTGAAAGACTTGACTAATTTAGGAAACACTTTAAAGAACAACATAATATCAACATTAACCTTTGTAGTGCCACAAATTTCTAGTGCAGTTAAAGTCCACTGTCATGCTTTTTAGTTAATGTTTAGTCTGTCCATTTGTTGTGTAGATTATGAATATAATCTTAATACATGCTTCTGCTTTTATTCAAAAGCATCATAGTTTATTATTATTCTATGGGTATAGTGTAGACATTTTTAGTGTTGAATTAAGGTTTTATCATTTATTTTTTACTTATATTGAAAGACGACCCATATTTATAAAATGTTCATAAAAAGTATACAGGCTATGGAATGATACTAAATTATATTTGAAATAATAAGTTAAAAGCCTAAGTATCATTTGTAGCAGAATTCATTGGATGCTTTGTTAAAGATATGAAATGGATAGAGAATAAACTTTTTTGAACTACTTCTAGACTTATCTAGAAATAACTATGTTAACATTTTTTTGGTAAGTTAACTTAAAGTGGTTAATAGATGGGGTGGCAAAATTGAGGCCGTATAGTTAGTAGGGTAGTTATAACTTTGTATTAGAAGTTCTATTTATTTTTTTAAGATTTTATTTATTGATTTGAAAGAGAGAGAGAATACGAGTGGGGGGAGGGACAGAGGGAGAAGCCGACTTTCCACTGAGCAGGGAGCCCAGTGCTGGACTCCATCCCAGGACCCCGGGATCATGACCTGAGCGGAAGGCAGATGCTTAACCGACTGAGCCACCCAGACACCCCTAAAGACTTAAATTTTAAATTGAACTTCTGGGGCACCTGGGTGGCTCAGTCGTTAAACGTCTGCCTTCCACTCAGGTCATGATCCCGGGGTCCTGGGATAGAGCCCGGTGTTGGGCTCCCTGCTCAGCGGGGAGCCTGCTTTTCCCTTTCCCTCTGCTTCTCCACCTGCTTGTGCTCTCTCACTCTATCTCTGTCAAATAAATAAATAAAATCTTTTTAAAAAAATTTAAGTCTTTATATTTTAAAATTTCTTCCTCAAGTAGAGGATCCTATATTGAAGAGTAATGGGAATCATTTGGTTGAAATGAGATCGAAGGTGGCACAATGCATCGCTTGTTAGGCTCTGTGCCAAAAGCTTCCTTTTTATTCATCACTTATTTTTATAGTTGAGTCATGGATTAGAATGCTGATGGACATAACATTTTTTGAGTTAATTATTAACTGGCTAGTTTTTTTGGCAGGCTGAATGACTGGAGGAATTAGGACAAAGTAACAAGTGAGCCAGCTTAGAAATTGGCATCTTAGGTGTAGCGTGTCTTTAATGTTTCCCAGCTCATACAAATGTTCTTTGCATTGATACAGAAACCAAATCAGTATGTTTGCAATATATCATTGACTTTTTATGCAGTGGGAAACTAATTTTCAGGTACTTTAATGGAATACATGACACTTGCGCATTTTACTCCTTATGGAGTAACTTTGAAACCTGATATTTTAATGTTTAGATATATTGAAGTGGTGGTAGCTCAATATTCTGAGGTTTAGTTGGGTTTATGTAGTAGGTGTAGTAGTGTTTATGAATTTAAACCGTTAACACTTTTTACTTGGCTCTGAGTAGATATAGTGCCACTACTTTACTTTTTGTTTCTTTCATTTCTCTTGTAGAAGAGGAAGATGGAGTGTGGGAGAATGGACTTTCCTATGAATGTCGTACTCTGCTGTTTAAAGCAGTTCACAATCTGTTGGAACGGTGTTTAATGAACCGGAACTTTGTACGCATTGGCAAATGGTTTGTAAAGCCTTATGAAAAAGATGAAAAACCTATAAATAAAAGGTAAGCTATCTCATATAAACTCTTAGCATTTCTTTAGGTTTGTTAATTTTTATAGCTTTACAGAAAATGTGGACTGAAACAAGCTGTCTTACATATGCAGGAAGTTAAGTTCAGCAAAGTACTATAAGTATTCAGTTTTCTTTGACCACTTCACCCTTTCTTTTATGCATTTTAAGAATTTTCTTGAAGTGGGAATAGGCTGGATGTCTAGTGACCTAAATTTTTATTTGGGGCGATAGAAAAATGTGGGGTGAAAGCAGAGGCTTAAGCAATGAAGTATATCTTTTTAATAGTAGTGCAAATATATCTACAATACTCTGTTAAAATTAAGTAATGTTAATACTTATTAAAGATAGTGATCTATAGTTGTGTTTTGGATTGAGTTAACGCTTCTCATTCCCAAACCTCTAATTTTGCTTTAAAGTAATTTAAATTTGTGTTTTTCTATATAAGACATGTTTACTCTTAGAGTGTAATTTTCTTGAACTTTGAATTAAGCAAATTTATGACACTAATTTGTAGAGTAGTTGCAGATAGAGACACAGAAGACTTTAAGATAACTTCTTTTCCTGTGTAGTTAAAAGCTTTAGATTGCTACAGTATTTATTTATTTTTAGATTTTTATTTACTTATTTTGGGGGGGAGAGAATGCATGAGAAGGGGGGAGGGGCAGAAGGAGAAGGAGAGAGAGAATCCCAGGCAGACTCCCTGCCAAAAGCAGAGCCCAACTCGGGGCTCTGTCCCACGACCCTGAGATCATGATCCAAGCCGAAATCAAGAGTTGGATGCTCAACCAACTGAGCCACCAGGCTCCCCAGTTCTCTTTGGTTTAAATATGATATAAGATACGATCTCTTAGAAGATTTGGTCCTAAGCACTTGGTTAAATTAGTGAGGCTTCAAGAAAGATGAAACCGTAAGATGGGATGTGAGAGAAAAAGAAATTTTTTAGTTTTCCCTGAAAGATGTGAGGATATGAAGGAAACATTTGGTTATGTTGTATCATTGTTGAGATGCTGTCTTTTATGTCTTTTTTTTTTTCGTATTTTTTAAAAAAGATTTTATTTATTTGAGATAGCCATGAGTGTGTGTGTGTGGGGGGAGGGGCAGAAGGAGAGGGAGAAGCAGACTCCCGGCTGAGCAGGGAGCCTGCTGCGGGGTTCGATCCCAGGACTCTGGGATCATGACCTGAGCCAAAGGCAGATGTTGAGCCACCCAGGCGCCCCCATCCTTTTTGTCTTATGTACACATTGTTTTCAGCGTGCCACTCTGGAGTCTTTTCAAACTTCTCTTTTTAGTTTTAGTAGAATGGATGAGTAGATAAGCCTGAACAAATCAAGGCTCTTTTTCTTCCTCTTTGAAAATGAACATAAACCTTTACTGTCAACAAAAAAATTGTACAAGTTAGGAATGAATTCAGTTGCAAAAGACAGAACACCTAACTACTTGGCTTATGTAGGAATTGATTTTTCTAGGTAGCAAGGAGTCTGGAGGTAGGTAGTCCAATACTGGTGTGTCTGTTCAATGATGTCATCAAGGACTCTGGTACCCTGGAGTTTTCTGTGATGTCATCTTTAGCCTTTAGCTTTCATCCACATGGTCTCTGTGAGTGTTGCCCTTACGGATTTCACTCACAGTGAATTCAGGCAGGAAGAGGAAGGGAGAAAGCAAGAAGGGGTGACCCTTGTATCAGAAAATAGGTTCTTTCCTGGAGACTTTAGCTGACTTATCATTGGCTATACTGAGAGAAACAAATATTTTTTATATGGGAGCATTGCCACTCTGAACAAAATAAGGCTTCTGGTTAGTGAGAAGAAATGGAGAAGAGACATGAAGTAGGCAATTAGAAGAAGGGGAAATAAATGTCAGGTTGGTAATCAGCAGTGTTCAGCATATACATTAATACAGTTTTTAATTTTTTTTTGTTTTTTTAAAGATTTTATTTATTTATTTGACATAGACACAGCGAGAGAGGGAGCACAAGCAGGAGGAGTGGGAGAGGGAGAAGCAGGCTTTCCGCTGAGCAGAGAGCCCGATGTGGGGCTCGATCCCAGGACACTAGGATCATGACCTGAGCTGAAGGCAGACACTTAACAACTGAGCCACCCAGGCACCCCCCCCACATTAATACAGTTTTAAGAAGTCAAGCAGATAACTGAGATCTAAAATGATTAAAAGCTGCCATCTGAGCACCAAATACTAGATGTGCTCCTCAGAGGCATTCCCTTTTAATTCTTTTAACTTTTAGTTTACCTATTTAAAAATTTAAAAGCAAATAACATGCTGATTCTTGAGTTTTCAGTTATTTCAGTTATTCAGTATTAATCTATTGACTTTTTTTTTAAGATTTTATTTATTAGAGAGAGAGTGCAAACAGGGGGAGAGGGATAGGGAGAGAGAGGATCTCAAGCAGACTCTGTGCCAAGTGTGTGGAGCCCAATGTGGGCTCAATCCCATGACTCTGAGATCATGACCTGAGCTGAAATCAAGAGTCAGACGCTTAACACACTGAGCCACCCAGGTGCCCCTAATCTCTTGACTTTGTTTGATGATTTAACTATTTTACACTCCTCCCCCCATGCCAACCACTTGTATACACTCTTCTCCCTTCATTTCTTATCTTGCCAGTAAGGTTATAAGAGTTGGTAAAAACAATATCTGTTGTATATATTATGATTATATAAATATTATTTGTAGCCGAGCCATATAGTGTATTAGAATTATATTCCATTTCCTCTATATCTTTTTGTTTTCTTCAGCGTTATGATTATCTCTTTTGTCATTTAATTATCTATGTCAGAGATTGGTATCTCTTAAGTGCAGAATTCCTGTTTCATCCAATTCAAAGTGAACTTCTAAGTTTTCTACTGATCTGGATCAGTAATATAAAGAGCCTGTCTACAGGATAGAGAAGTGGGTCTAGGAGTCTGACTTACTCATTTGAACTTTCATTCTTTTTGTTTTTTGTTACACCATGCATCCACCTTCAGAGATCTACCAGTGTCTTCACTTCTGTGCCTTTCTGGGATTCTGTGGGTTTGATTCAGTTTGCATCTTGGTTTCTTCCCCTTAGCCTTTATCTACTAAGGTAGTTACTATTTTTGCCTTTGCTTGTTAGCTCCCCAAATTTTGTGCCAGTATTTTGCATTCACTTGTACCATTCTCTTTGTGCTCTTTTGCTGTCTATATGGAAGGTGTTTCACAAAGACGTAGAGGTAAATGAATGTGTTCAATGAGCCATGTAAGATACTGGAAGTATCTTTATTTCTCTTCATGAAAGAAGCTCTCTTAATGGGCTGTTATTAATAGAAGATGCAACTTTTCATACTGGAGATTTTCATGAATCGAGTAGATTCTGCTTGTTATTTACATAACGTAATTGAGCAGTAGTGTTTTTCTGTGGGCTGACCCATTTAGAAGGGGAACTAAATTCAGATTGTGTTTTATTAGTGGAGTGGTACTAGAAATAGTATATGCTCTTTTGAGTTACTCTTGAAGGATAGTTGTACAAAACTGATTTTATCCAGGACAGATAAATGCTCTCCCTCAAACCTTTTTTCATAGGAGCTTCCCTGCTACCTCCCCTCCCTTTAGAAAAACAAGTAGAAAAATCAAGCAGATAAGTCTCTCAACTGCTTTTTTTTTTTTTTTTTTAAGATTTCATTTATTTACTTGAGAGAGAGAATGAGAGAGAGAGAGAGCACATGAGAGGGGGGAGGGTCAGAGGCAGAAGCAGACTCCCCGCCGAGCAGGGAGCCCGATGCGGGACTCGATCCCGGGACTCCAGGATCATGACCTGAGCCGAAGGCAGTCGCTTAACCGACTGAGCCACCCAGGCGCCCTCAACTGCTTTTAATTACATTTTGGGACTACTTACTTTTCCATTGAATTCAGTGGAATGATATTAGGAAGGTAGATAACAATTGGATTATAAATTGCATTTCTAGCCTATTATGAAGCTAAACCATTAAGCATCATACATACTGTTTTTGTTTACTGATCAAGTCACTTTTTGTTGAACTTGCATAAGCTTTTTTTTTTTTTTTTTTTTTAAAGACAGAGCGGGCAGGGGGATTGGGGGGTGGTGAGAGAATCTTAAGCAGGCTCCCCCTCACAACCCTGAGATCATGACCTGAGTCGAAATCAAGATCGGATGCTTAATTGATTGAGCCACCCAGATGCCCCAAGAACTTGTATTAACATTCTTAAAAAGAATTACAATTGTCTGGGGCGCGTAGGTGGCTCAGTCAGTTAAGTGACCCAACTTGATTTCGACTCATGTCATGATCTCACGGTCCTGAGATTGGCCACTTAGGGCTCCCCATAAGGGCCTATGTGCTCAGTGGGGAGTCTGAGATTTTCTCTCTTTCTCTCCCTCTGCCCCTCCCCCCACTTGTGGGCTCTCGTACATGCTCTCTAAATAAATAAATAAAATCTTAAAAGAACACAGTTGTCAAGGAAATTGGTATTGTGAAACTGGTTTCATTTGAACAAAGGAGAAAATAATATTCCTGACCTTTTCTTTATTCTTCCTCCCTTTATCCCCATTAAATATAGATTCTCATCTTCTAGTAATCTGAATTTCAATGTAGCTAATTGTCTGTTTAACTATAACAACCTTCAGGGACTGAAAGAGAGGACATGGAATTAAATCTAGTGGTAGAGCTAGGTTAGCTGTAAAGAACCCCTCAACTGTATAGGTAATTAACCACAGAAATTTAAGATGTTATTAGGGTAATTAACACAAAGAAATTTAAAAGAATTACTTTTAAATCTACCATCTTCAGGTATTGTTAAAAGAACGACCAGTGTTTTGTCTTAACAGTTTAGATGTTTTCCTACAGTGTAGGAAACTAGATCAGATGCAGTCGTTGTGTTTGCTAGTGAAACCACAGGTAAATGGCTATAATAAATACTAGTGACTTACTGTAGGTTTTAAGTAGTCTCTTAGTAAAAAGACATCACAAACGTGTGATGTTTGAGTATACATTAGGATCAAATTATTTTGAAGAAGAACCTAAGTTTGTGTTTGGTTGGTTTTTTGTCATTTGAATCTATTATAGCAGCTTAGCTGAGTGGCCGGTTAAGTTTGTATATTTAGTAAGAATTTTAAATGCTTATAGGAAGATACACAGAGTAGAAAGATATTAATAAGGATTTTTTCTTTTAAGACTGCTAGTCTAATATCTTACGCTATGTATTTACATAGGAGGTGTGCTAATTAAGTGGCAGTTGAGATTGTATAGGGGAGAATTAATAGGGAACATTTAGTATATACTTTAATTTTACTCTGTTCCCTCACCTACAGATATAGCCATATAATTAATTTCTATGGAAAAACATATGTTGTTCAGTTGGTAAATCTGCTTTGAGATTTTTACTATTTAACTTCAATTTTAAAAGGCAATATAGGATATCTATGTATCATGTATATATGTGTGTGTATAATCACGTGTGTGTATATAAATAGGATAGAATAAATCTTTGCTGAATATAACATAAAGGAAATTGGATCAGATATCTGGTTCTGTATGTTCTTTTTTTTTTAAAGATTTTATTTATTTGAGAAAGGGAGAGTGTGCGCGCACTTGTGTGTGTGTGTGTAGGAGGAGGAGGGGAAGAGAATCTCAAGCAGATTCTGCACTGAATGTGGAGCCCAATGTGGGGCTTGATCCCACGACCCTGAGATCATGACCTGAGCCAAAATCAGGAGTCAGATGCTCACCTGACTAAGCTACACCCAGGCGCCCCAGGTTCTGTATGTTCTACGCCCTTATTTTGGGTTCTGGAATTAAGGGTTAAGTATTAGCAAAGAGCCTGGCCCACAGAAAGAGATTTTGGTCTTGTGGGATGAAGCAGGCAAAGTTCACAGGAAGGAGAGGAGTATATCCCTAAGTATTTTATAGAGTTAATTGTAGCTAGAATATTAGGGCAAAATAAGGAATTTTAATCCCTGTTTATTTTTTTTAAGATTTTGTTTATTTATTTGACAGAGAAAAAAAAGCAAGAGAGGGAACACAAGCAAGGGGGAGTGGAGAGGGAGAAACAGGCTTCTCACCGAGCAGGGAGCCCGATGCAGGGCTTGATCCCAGGACGCTGGAATCATGACCTGAGTCGAAGGCAGATGCTTAAAGACTGAGCCACCCAGGTGTCCCTGTTTTTTTATTTTAAAGACGTTTTAGAACTGTGCTGTTCAGGATAGTAGCCACTATTTAAATTTCAGTTACTTAAAAAAGTAAAATTACAATTGTTTCTTAGTTTCACTGGCTACATTTCAAGTACTTCTGTGACTAGTGGGTATTACAGATAGAGAGTATTGGGTAATATAGATACAGAGTATTTCCATCATTGCAGAAAGTTCTTTTGGATGGTGTTATTTACACCAGAGCCTTTACACTTATAATTAAAATAATACTTTAGAAGCTTTACTAAAGAAGTTGGTCAAGGTTGTTTTTGTTTGTAAGGCAATAGATGAAAGAATATACTTTAAATTTTACCCATAAACCTCTATTTATCTTCTGCACCTGTGGCTTTTACACAGTCCTTTTATCTCTAATATTTTAATTAAATGTGAGCAATACAAGATTTAAATTTCCTCTGGAGATACATTATTAACCATTTTATATAGCTTTAGGATGTCCTTTGGTTGGGTCCCTCAATACCTCTGAAAACTTGAACTTCTAGGGAAGCTAAGAGCAATCATTACGTTTTGTAAGGACTCATTTTCTTTCTTCCTGCCTTCTCAGGTAGCAGTGTCCCGTAGAAATACAATGTGAGTCACATATGTAATTTTAAACCTTTTAGTAGGCATATTAAAAGAGGTAAAAACAAAAACCCAGGTGAGATAAATATATTTAACTTAGTATATCCAGAACATCATTTTAGCATGTAATTAATTATGCAAAGAATATTAATGAGATTTTACTTTTTTGAGATATTTTACTACTTATAAAGAAGTTTTTGAAGTTTAATGTATATTCTATACTTAGAGTACATCTCCATTTGGACTGGCCACATTTCACGTGCTCAACAGTCACATGTATATATTGGCTGTTCTAGGGCTTTAAGTCCAGCTGAGCTTGGTATAAGGTTTATTGGTAGAAGATACTTTCTAACTAGGGTGCCTGGGTGGCTCAGTCAGTGAAGCTTCTGCCTTCGGCTCAGGTCATGATCCCAGGGTCCTGGGATCGAGCCCCACGTCAGGCTCCCCGCTCTCCCTCTCCACCCCCAAAGCCCTGCCTGTGCTCTTGCGCGCGCTCTCTCAAATAAATAAAATCGTTAAAAAAAAAAAAAAAAAAGATATTTTCTAACTGGTCTTCCGAATCCTCTTGGAATTGTATGCTAAATTTTTTTTTTAACGATTTTATTTATTTATTAGAGAATGAGAGAGAGAGAGTGAACATGAGAGGGGGGAGGGTCAGAGGGAGAAGCAGACTCCCTGCTGACCAAGGAGCCCAATGTGGGACTCGATCCTGGGACTCCAGGATCATGACCTGAGCCGAAGGCAGTCGCTTAACCAACTGAGCCATCCAGGTGCCCTGTGTGCTAAATTCTTTTAGTTTTTATTTATCCATTTATTTTAGAAAGAGTGCAAGTGTGCGAGCAGTGGGAAGGGCAGAGGGAGGGGGGAGAGAGAGAATCTTAAGCAGGCTCCGTACCAAGCATGAGAAGCCCAATGTGGGGCTCTATCCCACCACTCTGAGACCACCACCTGAGCTGAAACCAAGAGTCAGACACCCAGCCGAGTCACCCAGGGCACCCCATATGCTAAAATTTGAGTGTGATCTAGAATCTCAAAGATAGGGGAAACCTTCACCTTTATGTCAAGGTACCCACTATTTGTCCAGTTGGGCATAGTTACTGTCTTTTTTTTTTTTTTTTTTGCCTCTCTGCAGCCTATGTTGGTCTGTTGTTAATGTCTCATCAAGATGATTATGCATCCTATTTTCTAAAATCTTAAGTGGTGATAAATATATTACTTATGACCCATGAAATTTCTCTTGATGCTTGAGTCGTGAGGATTTGCATAATCAGTTTTCTGCATTCTCATACTTTCCAGAAACATTTATGAGAAAAAAAAATTTTTTTAAAGATTTTATTTATTTGAGAGAGAAAGAATGAGACTGAGAACATGACGGGGGGAGTGTCAGAGGGAGAAGCAGACTCGCCACTGAGCAGGGAGCCCGATGCGGGACTTGATCCTGGGACTCCAGGATCATGACCTGAGCCGGACAGTCGCTTAACTGACTGAGCCACCCAGGCGCCCCTCATTTATGAGAAAAATTAAGTGCTAAGACTTCTTTCTTTTTTCCTCTCTGGTAAGCTTTTCTTACTATCATTTCTTACATGATTTTTGCCATAGACTCCTATAAGTCTGTCCTTTTGAACTGTTGGTTTTAGTTATGAATAATAATAGGCAAGTTTTGTTTCTGAAGGGGGAGAAACCTTTGCTTAAGCAGAACTCACCAGGCTGTGTTTAGAATTAGGGCTTAACATTAACTCAATTCTTACAGCTTTGTTATTCCAGTTTTACAATTGCTAAATCTAAAGCACAGAGAGGCTAAGTCACTTATCCAAGGTCATGTAGCTTGCCAGTGTTGGAGCAGGATTACAGGGCATGAAAAATGAGACAGGTTTTGGACCCTGTAGACCAACTGTATCTTTTCTTCCTACATCTTTTTTTTTTTTTTTAAGATTCTATTTATTTCTTTTTTTTTTTTTTTAAGATTTTATTTATTTGAGAGAGAGAATGAGAGAGAGAGTACATGAGAGAGAGGAGGGTCAGAGGGAGAAGCAGACCCCCCGCTGAGCGGAGAGCCCGATGTGGGACTCGAACCCGGGACTCCAGGATCATGACCTGAGCCGAAGGCAGTCGCTTAACCAACTGAGCCACCCAGGCGCCCTATATATTTCTTTATTAGAGTGTGTGCATGCCCACGCACGTGCAGGAGGAGGGACAGAGGAGGAGGGAGAAGCAGGCAGTCTCCCCCCTGAGCAGGAAGTCCAACCCCTGACCAGGGGCCTGGGATGATGACCTAGGCCAAAGGCAGATGCTTATCCAGCTGAGCCACCCAAGTGCTCCTCTACCTAGGTCATCTTAAAGTGATAGGAAGTAGTAAAACAGAACACCTAAAAATTTCTTATATTGGGGAAATAATAGGAATATAAAGAGTACTTGCAGAACACTTGAAGCTGTAAACCAGAATATCATTGTTTTCTAAGTATTCTTTATAGTATAAGTAATGTGTTCACTAAGTGAGCAGAAGTATATCCAAGATTCACAGATAAGGTGTTACCTTGTTGATGGAGATACGTTCAGAATACCTAATGTTGAAGTTAATAACTATAAATTTAAGAAATTAAAAATGTTATTTTGAGAGCTACAGAAATATAGTATAATGCAGTAGTGAAACTTGTTGGGATATGGAATAATGTTGAGAGATTCAAAAAATACTGATGCCCGTGTTTTACATTGGGAGTATGACCTAGGCTTTGGAATTTTAAAAAGAGACCTCCAATTGTAATAAAAAACAGGTTTGGAAACTATTGAAATTAATGGAATCAATACACTTTTTCAGTGTGTAGTTCAGTGGCATTAAGTATATTCACCTTGTTGTGCTGATATCACCACTATATACAGAACCTTTTTTCATCATCCCAAATTGAAAATCTGTCCATTAAAGAACTCCTTATTTTCCCCTCCTTTTTGGGGGGGTGGGGGAGGGGCAGAGGGAGAGGGAGAGAGAATGCCAAGCAGGTTCCACACCCAGCATAGAGCCCTGGCATGGAGCCCAACACAGTGCTCTATCTCACAACTCCAAGATCATGACCTGAGCTGAAATCAAGAGTTGGACACCTAACCAACTGAGCCACCCAGGCGCCCCATAATTTCATTTCTTTTTAGGGCTGAGTAATATTCTATTGTATTTTTATACCACATCTTGTTTATCTATTCATCTGTCAGTGGACGATTGGATTTTCCCCTTTTTGTCTGTTGTGAATAATGCTGCTATATATATTGGTGTGTGAATATCTGTTTAAATCCCTGCTTTTAGTTATTTTGGGAATATACCTAGAAATGGAATTGTTGGATCATATAGTAATTCTGTGTTTGATTTTTTTTTTCTTTTTTAAAGAATTGCTATAGTTTTTCATAGTATCTGCACCATTTTATATTCCCACTAAGAGGGTTCCAATTTTTCCACATCTTTACCAACACTTGTTTTCTAAAATGTATTATGGGTTGAAATGGTACATCATAGTTTTGATTTGCATTTCCTTACTGATTAGTGTTGAGCATCTTTTCATGTACTTGGTGGTCGTTTGTGTATCTTCTTTGGAGAAATACTTGTTTAAGTCCTTTGCCCGTTTTGGTTAGGATGACTAGGGTTTTTTTTGTTTTGTTTGTTTTGTTTTGTTTTTGAGAGAGAACACACACAAGCAGGGGCTTGGGGGCAGAGGGTGAGGGAGAGAGAATCTTAAGCAGGCTCCATGCCTAGCATAGAGCCTGACACGTGGATCTCACAACCCTGAGATCATGATCTGAGCTGAAATCAAGAGTCAGACACTTAACTGACCGAGCCACCCAGGGGCCCCAGGATGACTAGGGTTTTAAGTCAACATTGTTTTTAACTAGTTTTATGATTTAAGACAAGCCCTTTAACTTCTTTGTGCCTTGAGTTCCCTAACAGCAAAATGGGATATCATCTTTCTGTACCTACCTAACCCAAGTGCTAAAAATAAATTAGATATGGCCCCTCCTAAATCAGTATACATATTAAACTTTTGTATGTATAATTGGGTTTTTACAAAACCCCTTGGAGACAAATTTTTCACTTCATGTCAGTCGAATTTTTCTGATTTAAAAGTTAAGATGGTCAAGTACTCATTGGACATATGGAAAGGCTATATTGGGCCTTCATTTTATGGGCCATGGTTTTTGTATATTTAATAGACTATAAGTAATGTACAAATTACAGTAATCTTTTTAGGAAAATTTTTAGTTATATTATTTGCTTTATATGTCATGGCAAAAATCCATTTTGAGTATCCTTTTTAATTCTCATTTAATATTTTACATATGAAATGAAACAAACTATTTTTAAGAACTATACTTCACTGATTGAAAACAGTAAATATGGGCGCCTGGGTGGCTCAGATGGTTAAGCATCTGCCTTCGGCTCAGGTCATGATCCCAGGGTCCTGGGATCGAGTCCCACATCGGGCTCCCTGCTCCTTGGGAGCCTGCTTCTCCCTCTGCCTCTCTCTCTCTCTCTCTCTCTCTCTCTGTCTCTCAAGAATAAATAAATAAAATCTTTAAAAAAAAAAACAAACAGTAAATATGAGGAAGCCTCTTTGTCTTTTAAAGATAAAGAACACGAGACTGTTTTAGGTTGTTGCTTATACTTGCAAATGTTCTTGAAAATATTTGCAATTCAGATTTTAAAATCTATTTAGTTATTGAATAAGCACACAGCACTCATAATCATTTTTATAGAATACTTACTCGATCCCTAAAACTAATCAAGTTACAGTTTCTCTGTGTAATAGATTATTCTTACTGGAGTCACTTCTTAATAAATGTTTTCTTTTGACAGAAGTATTTTTAGTCAGTAATTCCCCTTTAAACTCTTTAAATTTTTCCTCCTTATTAAGAAATATTTGTCTTCTAAAGTTTCCTGAAAAATGTTTAAAAAAACTTCATAATGGTAAGAAATAGTCATTCTGACTAGTTGAATATGAATTTTTCTTAACTTTTTTAAAGCATTTTGTCTTGCTTTTAAATTCTTTTGTTGTTCAGAGAGAGAAATGCTTTGAAAATTGATTTCTGCTTGTTTTATGTCAATACTTAAAATGGGCATATCCCTCTCAGAAACTAAACATTAGTGGTTTGCTAAGACAAAAGTACTATTTAGGAATTATGTATTTATATGTTCTATTACTCAACCTTAACAATTATAGAAGAACTGCGTCAGAAAAGAGGACAAAGAAAGAAAAGTACAAATATGACTATATATGCATTCCCACATATAGTATCAAAATTATTGCATATATGCTTATTTATTTTATTTTTTTTTTAAAGATTTTATTTCTTTATTTGACAGAGAGAGACACAGCAAGAGAGGGAACACAAGAAGGGGGGGTGGGAGAGGGAGAAGCAGGCTTCCCGCCAAGCAGGAGCCCAGGGAGGGGCTCGATACCAGGACCCTGGGATCGTGACCTGAGCTGAAGGCAGGCGCTCAATGACTGAGCCACCCAGGCACCCCATATATGCTTGTCTACTTTAGATACCTTTTTTGAGAAAAATGTATGGAAGCTTAGGAGTAATTTTTGAAAATCCTAATGTTTCAGCTGGTATCAAGAATCATGTATTTTTCTTTTTTTCTTTAAAGATTTTTATTTATTTATTTGAGAGAGAGAGAATGAGAGACAGAGAGCATGAGAGGAAGGAGGGTCAGAGGGAGAAGCAGACTCCCTGCTGAGCAGGGAGCTCGACGTGGGGCTCGATCCCGGGACTCCAGGATCATGACCTGAGCTGAAAGCAGCCACTTAACCAACTGAGCCACCCAGGCGCCCCAAGAATCATGTATTTTTAACAAAGGGTATTAGAATCACACTCTTGATTTGGTCTTTTCCTTGAATCTGTGTTATATATAGGCCATACCATCACTTTGTTGAGAAATAGTTTTATTTTCTAGCCTACAGGCTGTCTGTATTCTCTCTAAATTTTGCTTGTAAACCATCAGGTTTTTTTCTGAGTTCATCTCTTTCTTTTAGTACCTTATCAAGTATAACTAGTAACAATCAAATTACATTTTGACTTGATCTTTTTTCTCCAACTCTGAGAATTCATTAGGCACATTTTCTGCCTTCTAGATTATTTTAGGCAATAGGTTTTTTTTGTTTGTTTGTTTTTTAAGATTTTATTTATTTGAGAGAGAGAGAGCATGAACAGGGGGGAGGGGCAGAAGGAGAGGGAGAAGCAGACTCCCAGCTGAGCAGAGAGCCCGATGCAGGGTTTGATCCCAGGATCTTGGGATCATGACCTGAGCCAAAGGCAGACGCTTAACCTACCGAGCCACCCAGGAGCCCCTTTAGGCAACAGTTCTATGATGTATTTCTCCATTACATAACATGGGTCACCATTTAATGATTTCCTCATCACTTTTCAGTGTCTTATGTTCCTTGCTATCAGTCATCTGGTCCCAAAGCCAATGCCACATATTTAGATTTTTGTCATGGTAGATCTCCCTTTTTGTGCCATTTTCTGTATTGGCCAGTGTTGTGTAACAAAGCACCGCCAAAATGTGGAGGCTTAACACAGCAGTTACATATTCTCATTAATGTATCTGCTGGTCAGCTGGGGGTTAGCCAATCTAGTCCACACTGTAAACTGTAGTTTGGGTAAAGGTGTATTTCATATGATTCTCATGGCAATGAAAGAAGCATTGGAGGGCAGTCCAGATTGCATAAGCATGTTTGAAGCTTGCTTGGTCAAAGCAAGTCACAAAGCAAACCTGAGTCAAGGTTGGGGAAGTATATTTCCCCTTCTTACACTAAAGAGCCTAAATGAAGAGAGGGTGAGCAAAACATAATTACAAAGCTACAGTAATCAAACGGTATGGTACTAGCATACAGACACGTAAACCAACGGAGTAGAAAGTCCAGAAATAAACTAGTATGTGTGTATGTATTGAAATGATCTTTGACAAGGGTGCCAGGACTACTCAGTGGGGAAGAGCTGGTCTCTTAACCAGTGGTGTTGGGAAAACTTAGTATCCACATGTAAAAGAATGAAGTTGGCTTTTACCTTACTTTATACAAAAACCCCAAATGGGTTAAAAGCCTAGATGTAAGACCTAAAACTGTAAATCTCCTAGAAGAAAACATAGGGGGAAAGCTTTAGACATTAAATTTGGCAGTGATTTCTTGGTTATGATACCGAAAGCATAGGCAACAAAAGCAAAAATAAATAGAACTATATCAAACTTAAATACTTTTTACATCAGTAAAAAGGTAATTTATGGCATGGGAGAAAATGTTTGCAAATTATATATCTGATAAGGAGTTAATATCTAGCTTGTGTAAAGAACTACAACTCAACAACAGAAAGTCAAGTAACCCAACTTAAAATTGGGCAAAAGACTTGAAAAGATTTCTTCAAAGATACAGGGATGGCCAATAGCATGTAAAAAGATAGTCAACATCACTAATCAGAGAAATCCAAGTCAAAACCACAATGAGATACTACCTCACATTTGTTAGGACGGCATCTATCAAAAAAAATGAAAACTAACAAGTATTAGTGAGGACAGAGAAATTGGAACCCTTGTTGACTGTTGATGGGATTGTAAAATGGTACAGCCACTATGGAAAACATTTATGTAGGTTCCTCAGAAAGTTAAGAATAGGACTACTGTATGATCCAACAGTTCTGCTTCTAAGAGAATTGAAAGGATCTTTTTTTGAGTTTTTATTTAAATTCTAATTAGTTAACATATAGTCTAATATTAGTTTCAGAAGTATAATTTAGTGATTCATCACATGTAACACTCAGTGCTCATCACAAGTGCCCTCAGTACCCATCACCCACTTAGCCCATCCCCCTGCCCACCTCCCCTCTAGCAACCTTCAGTTTGTTCTCTATAGTTAAGAGTCTGTTTTATGGTTTGCCTCTCTCCCTCCCCCCATGTTTATCTGTTTTATTTCTTAAACTCCCCATGTGAGCGAAATCATACGGTATTTGTCTTTCTCTAACTTATTCACTTAGCATAATATACTCTAGCTCCATCCATGTTGTTGCAAAGGGCAAGATTTCATTCTGTTTTATGGCTGAGTAATATATTCCATTGTATATGTATACTACAACTTCTTTATCCATTCACAGTTGATGGATTTTGGGCTCTTTTCCATAATTGGCTATTGTTGAAAATGCTGCTGTAAACATCAGGGTGCGTGTATCCCTTCGAATCAGTTTTTGTTTTCTTGTATACTTTGGCTAAAAACCTAGGAGTGTAATTGCTGGGTCATAGGATAGTTCTATTTTTAACTTTTTGAGGAACCTCCATACTGTTTTCCAGAGGGGCTGCACTGGTTTGCTTTCCCACCGACAGTGTAAGAAGGTTCCCCTTTCTCTGTATCCCCACCAAGACCTGTTGTTTCCTCTGTTGTTAATTTTAGCCATTCTGACTGGTGTGAGGTGTCATCTCATTGTAGTTTTGTTTCCTATTTCCCTGATGTTGAGTGATGTTGAGCATCTTTTCATGTGTCAGCCATCTAGATGTCTTCTTGGGAAAAGTCTGTTCACGTCTTCTGCCCATTTCTTAACTGGATTATTTGTTTTTGGGGTGTTCAGTTTGATTAATTATTTATAGATTTTGGATTTTTTTTTAAAAGATTTTATTTATTTATTTGACAGAGAAAGACACAGCAAGAGAGGGAACACAAGCAGGGGGAATGGGAGAGAGAGAAGCAGGCTTTCCCGCTGAGCAGGGAGCCCGATGCGGGGCTCGATCCCAGGATCTGGGATCATGACCCGAGCCGAAGGCAGACGCTTAACAACTGAGCCACCCAGGCGCCCCTAGATTGTGGGTATTAACCCTTTATCAGATACATCATTTGCAAATATCTTCTCTGATTCTGAAGGTTGCCTTTTAGTTTTGTTGATCATTTCTTTCATTGTGCAAAAGCCTTTTATCTTGGGGTGCCTGAGTGGCTCAGTAGGTTAAGCGACCGACTCTTGATATCAGCTCAGGTCATGATCTCAGGGTCCTGGAATCAAGCCCTGCGTTGGGCTCTGCACTCAGAAGGGAGTCTGCTTAAGGATTCTCTCTCTCCCTTTGCCTCTGCCGCCTGCTCATGCACTCTCTGTCTCTCTCCTCTCTCTCAAATAAATAAATCTTTAAAAAAGAAAAAAAGCCTTTGTTGAAGTCCCAATAGTTCATTTTTGCTTTTCTTTCCCTTGCCTCAGAGATGTGTCTAGTAAGAAGTTGCTACAGCCGATGTCAGAGAGGTTGCTGCCTGTGTTCTCTAGGATTTTGATGGATTCTTGTCTTACATATAGGTCTTTCATCCATTTTGAATTTATTTTTGTGTATGGTGTAGGAAAGTGGTCCAGTTTCATTCTTTTGCATGTGGCTGTCCATTTGTTGAAGAGATTGTCTATTTTCCATTGGATATTTTTTCCTGCTTTGTTGAAAATTAGTTGGCTGTGTAGTTGTAGGTCCATTTCTGGGTTTTCTATTCTGTTCCATTGATCTGTGTGTCTGTTTTTGTGCCAGTACCATACTGTCTTGATGACTACGGAAAAGCAGGATCTTGAAGAAATTTGCATACCCCATGTTCATAGCAGCACTATTCCCAATAGCCAAGAGGTGGAAACAACCCAAATGTCCATTGACGGATGAATGGTTAAGCAGACTATGTTATGTACATAGTGGATTATTATTCACCTTTTAAAAGGAAAGAAATCCTGTCACATGCTACACCATGGATCAGCCTTGAGGACATATGCTAAGTGAAAAAAGCCAGTCACAAAGACACAAACTGTATGACTCTACTTACATGAAGTAGATCTAAAGTAGTCAAAGTCATAGAAACAGAAAATAGAATGGTGGTTGCCAGGGGCTAGGAGAAGTAGAAAGAAGGAATTGTAGTTTAATGGCTGTAATTTCAGATTTGCAAGATGAAAAAGTTCTGGTGATCTGTTTCAAAACGATGTGAATATTCTTACGTTACTGAACAGTACACTTAAAAATGATTAAGATGGTAAACTTTATGTTGTGTTTTTTACCATGATTAAAGAAATGAGAAAGAAGGGGGTGAAGAATTGGGACCAATAACTCAATTTTCTTCCAATATTAAAGTTATAATTCTTTTTATCAAGGAATTTACAACTTGGCAGGGAGTTCTATTAGTTAAATAATAGTGTTATGATAAATATTATGATAAGCATAGAATATTATGGGAGCTCACAGAGATGTTGTTTAAAGGAGTCTAGAAGTGGGGTGCCTGGGTGACTCAGTTAAGCATCCAACTCTTCTTGGTTTTGGCTCAGGTAATGATCTCATGGGTCCTGAGATCAAGCCCAGGGAAGGGCTGCTCACTCAGTGGGGAGTGCTTGAAAAGTCTCTCTCCCTCTGCCCCGCCCCACACTCCCTTGCATGCTCTCTCCCTCTCTCTAAAATAAATCTTAAAAAAAAAAAATAAAGGAGTATTGAAGAAAGATTAAGAAGTGGGGAGGAATTTGTGGTAACAAAGGAGTTCTTGGTAGATTAAGTACCTCTGCCTGGAGAGTTAAGCAAGGATCAGATAACAAAAGGTCTAAAATGCTATACTAAGGTTTTTGGTTTGGTTTTGTTTTGTTTTGTTTTTAGTCCTTAAGGCATTGGGCAACTATTGATTTTGAGCCTGCCAGTTACATGATATGAATTAATTTTTAGAAAGATTGCTGGCAGCAGTAAAAAGCAAGAAGATAAATTAGAGATTTTAATAGTTATTCAGACCTTAAAAAAACAACTTGACGAGTCATGGATATTTAAGAACTAGAATCAGTAGGAATTGGTGATGGATTAGTTGACTATAGGGAGCTTAGGAAAAAGAAGTTGAGAATGATTCACTTTTCTAGCTTTGGACAACTATACAGGTACAGACTTGATAAGAAAAGGAATATTTGATTAGAAATAAGTTACTCAGATACAGACCTTGTCCTATAGTATTTAGTGCATACCTACTATGTGTCAAGGACCTATTCTAAAAGCTGAGGAGACAGCCTTGAACAAAGAAGACAGATTGCTCCTCCAATAGAGCTTACATTTGGGGGGGGACTATAAGAAAAAAATAAACTAAAATTTTAGGTTGTGATTATTTAGCCAGTGAAATCTATCCCAGAATAGGAATTAAGGGACAATTTAAATTAGAATGATTGGTGAAAACTTCAACTACAAGGTATCTGAACAAAAAACCTAATGAAGGTGAATGTAGATATGTGGAGTGTTCCAGATTGAGTAACAGTAGGTACAAAGGCCTGGTGTGTTTAAGGAATGGCAGAGAGGCCAGTTGAGAAGGAAAAGTATTAAAGGAAGACTTACTAATAAGAGATGAGGTTGGAGAAGAAATAGGTATTGGGGTTAGGCTGATGTAATGTTACATGAGACATAAGCATAACTTTTATATTGTTACCCAAGTTTGATTCTTTTCCACTTAGGAAATTAAAGTTTATTTTCATTATCTAGGTCTTGTTGAGACATTCTCATAGATCCTGTACCTGGTTTTTAAATAGCACTTAACATAACTGAAATTAAATGTGTATTTAGTATAGGGCCATATGCTTAGCCATAAAATACTTGTTGAATAAAGGAGTAATACTTGCTTTCACTTGGTGACTTAGTATATAGTGCATTTAGATTTGAATAGAGTTCTTTTGAATGTGTGTGTGTGTGTGTTTTGCTTTAAGCATTTGGAATTAGGTTTGTGTTTGGCACTTTTATTTTTCCCCCAGTTCTACAGTATGGGTGCCTTTACCACTGCTGGAAAGCAATAATAAAATTGTCTTTATTTTAAATGGGCATTAGCAATGGTCTGCTTTTTGATGGACCGTTCTCAAAGTTATTAGTTAAATCTCTTCTCTTGGGGATTATTTTAGATTTTACTCTTATACCAAAGCAAATGTCTGTAGGCTTTGTAATTACTCAACCAATAGCTGTTCCAGATGAGTAACAAGCAATATATTTAATAAATAATTCAAATAATTAGTTTTATTTCTTTTTTTTTTTTTTTCAAGATTTTATTTATTTATTTGACAGAGAGAGACACAGTGAGAGAGGAACACAAGCAGGGGGAGTGGAGGGGGGAGAGGCAGGCTTCCCGCCGAGCGGGGAGCCCGATGCGGGGCTTGATCCCAGAATGCTGGGATCATGACCTGAGCCGAAGGCAGGCGCTTAACGACTGAGCCACCCAGGCGCCCCAATTAGTTTTATTTCTTATTTGAAAACTGTTTGGCTTTATCACTTATGCTTCAGCAAGGCTGGCGGGAAAAAAATCTATTGGCTAAATGCAGTGTGGTATCTTGGATTGGATCCTGAAACAGAAAAATGGTTAAGTGGAAAATCTAGTGAAATCCAAATAAAGACTGGAATTAATGTATCAGTGTTAATTACTTGTTTGACAAATGTAGCATTGTTATGTAAGATGTTTAACTTCAGAGGAAACTGGGTAAAGGGTATATGGGAACTTTCTATGATACTTTTGCAACTTTTCTGTAAATTTAAAGTTATTCCAAAAATGTTTATTTTAAAAAAAAACAACAAAAGCTGCTGAGGTGGGGGAAGATACAGTAATCATTGCATAATTTTTATAAAAGATTTTTTATTTATTTGAGAGGGAGAAGCAAACTTCCTGCTGAACGGAGAGCCCCATGCGGGGCTTGATCCCAGAACCCTGAGATCATGACCTGAGCCGAAGTCAGATGCTTAACCAACTGAGCCACCCAGGCACCCTAAGAATTCATAATTTTTATTTATTTATTTATTTTAAAGATTTTATTTATTTGACAGACACAGCCAGAGAGGGAACACAAGCAGGGGTAGTGGGAGAGGGAGAAGTAGGCTTCCCGCAGAGAGGGGAGCCCGATGCGGGGCTTGGTCCCAGGACCCTGGGATCATGACCTGAGCCAAAGGCAGATGCCTAACGACTGAGCCACCCAGGCGCCCCAAGAATTCATAATTTTTAAATTTAAAAGTAATACAGTTTAAGCAGTGTAGAGTATTACAAATTTCGAAAACCTCTAAAGATCCCTGCTTAATTGCTTTAGTCCCGTTCCCTAGAAGTAACCAGGTTTAGTTTTCCATCTTTTTAACTTTTTTTGCTTCCTACTTCTAGTGGTTACTGCCATAATTACAGAGATGCTTTATACCTCTAGACCTTGATTAATCAACTGTAGACAGTATCTACTGATACTCTACCATGAAAGATAAGATTTGCTTTATTAGTGATAGTATTGTCAGTTTTTCTGGTTATCTTTTTAACTTGAGTGATAAGCTTAAATTTCAGTTTCTTGATTTTTCTGTCAACTTTAGACAATCTTTTGGCTCCCTTATATATAAAATGAAGAAATTCTCAGCTCTGCACCTCTTTCTGACTTTTTATTTTCCCACTTTTGTTAGCTACTTTTACTGTAACTTTTTTGTGTGCTTGACTTGTCCAGAAATAATTCAAGAGGGCTTATAGATAGATACAACAGGTTTTTAGTTTATTAATGGTTACATTTTAAAGAACTGGTTCTTTAAGACAAATACTTCTTTTTTAAGATTTTATTTATTTAACACAGAGAGATAGAGCAAGCACAAGCAGGGGAAGGGGCAGGCAGAGGGAAAGGGAGAAGCAGACTCCCGCTGAGCAAGGAGCCTGATGCCGGCTCCATCCCAGGACCTTGGGATCATGACCTGAGCCAAAGGCAGCCCCTTAACCGACTGAGCCACCCAGGTGCCCCAAGACAAATTCTTTTTTTTTTTTTTTTTAAGATTTTATTTATTTATTCATAAGAGACAGAGAGAGAGCCAGAGGGAGAAGCAGGCTCCCCACCGAGCAGGGGGCCCGATGCGGGACTCGATCCCAGGACCCTGGGATCATTACCTGAGCCGAAGGCAGACGCTTAACCATCTGAGCCACCCAGGCACCCCCAAGACAAATTCTTAAGATAAATGTGTGGAAAAGAAATACGAGTGGATTCTTCTTACTGTACAGTCTCCTCTTCTAGGCCATTTGACCTTTCTATCCTAAGGATCGTTGTGTTTTCCTCTTGGGAACTTTTATTTTCCCAGCCATATCTAAATTTCATAAGATGTTCTGCTTTGCATATAGCTTCGATTCTAGGATGCCTTCAGTTGTAAGATCCATCATTTCTTTAAAATAACTTACTATTGGGGGTCAGAGGAGGGCAGTACATTAAATGCTTGATTGATTGAATGTAGCCCAATTTCAGAAATAATAAAATGAGAAAATATAATTGTATTTAATTTCTTAATTACAAGGGAAAATAAACAAAAATTAGGTCATCCTTAATTCGATTGCACACCTAGATTTTTTACACTCAATTTAAAAAAAAAAATTGAAACTACTATTTTGGTAGACTACCCTTTCCATTAAACCCACTTCCCTTTTACCTTTACTTATTTTGGTGGCTGTATTATAAGGGTATGTGTGGGCGTACCTAACTTGTTTACTGATTCCTCGATTTGCAGCTTTTTCTACTATAAACAGTGCTGTGAAGAATATTTCTTAAAACTAAATCTTTGCTTATATCTGTGATTCCCCCCCCCTTCAGATGATGAAGTAGAATTTCTGGGTTAAAGAAAAATGTGCGTTTTTGTAGTATAGCTTCTTAATAAAGAAAAGCAAGTTAACTTATATTTTGGCTATTAATCATCACTAAAATACAACTTTTTCTTCTTTATTAGTGAACACTTGTCCTGCTCTTTCACCTTTTTCTTGCATGGAGACAGCAATGTTTGTACCAGTGTGGAAATTAACCAACATCAACCTGTATACCTTCTTAGTGAAGAGCATATCACCCTTGCTCAACAGTCTAATAGCCCATTTCAAGGTAGATTATTTACTGGCTTAGATATTTGATCTCGTATTGTTTCAAGAAAACTCTTAATTGCAATTGGTAATTTTAAATTTTGGTACTAATGAGATTTCCCATGATCGTTAGCCTAGTGATGATTCTGATGTAGTTTATTTTCTTCTTCCAGAGTTTTAAGTCAATGAAATAAGTTTTTTAATACAAATATTTAAAAAAAAAATTCTTGTACATGAACGATAGCATGTTTTAAAGTGTTCTTTTAAATAACATTTAGCAGATATGTAGGTTTATGTTTTCAAGGTCATCTTTTGTGTCCAGTCACATAAGCCATTTTTAACGTTGGAACACGGGGAGTTTGATATTTATACAAGATTGTTGATTTGTTTTTAAGGACCGACAGGGTGTTCTTGTTTTAATTCTAACCCTAGTATTTACTTTTTAAAAATTACATGGCAGTACATAATAAAAGTACATAGATTTATACACACACACACACACACACACAGTTTTTCCTCAAATTGCTTTTTCTTACTGGAAATCAAGAGAAGTTGAAGGATATACATATAACCCCACTCATGTTGAAATTCTAACCATGTGAGATTTTTTGGGTGGACAAAATTTTAAGATTTTATAATAAATATTGTGCTTTATCTTAACAATAATGAAGTATAATAAATTTTTCTCTGAAATGACTGTTAAGAGTTTCCTTTTCTTTTTTGATTGCATTACTTGTCAGACTATTCAGTGTGATCTTATCTGGTGTACCAGTCTTTAGTTACTTACTCGATGTCTCTTTTGGGTCTCTAGTAATCTTAAGCCCATTTGGACTAAATGGCACTCTCACAGGACAAGCATTCAAGATGTCTGATTCAGCTACCAAAAAATTGATTGGTGAATGGAAGCAATTCTATCCTATCTCATCTTGCTTAAAGGAGATGTCTGAAGAAAAACAAGAAGATATGGATTGGGAAGATGATTCTTTAGCTGCAGTAGAAGTTCTTGTTGGTATGGATTCTGAGTATTAATTTTAAGGGAAAAATATGTGACTGTGTATTAGATTTTGCTGAATAATAATTCCAATACTTTAGTGGCTTTCAACAGTAAGCATTTATTTCTTTGTTTTCTCCTCACATTACATAAGGGCTACAGGTTGGTTGTGGTTTGGCTCCTTGTATCTTGTCATTCTACAACCTACATTCCATGATTACCCACTCTCTGGGACATGCTGTTCTTATAAGAACAGAGGAATAATAAGGACTGAGTGTAATTATGTAAGTGTATTTAAAGCTTCTGCTAGGATATGATGTATGTTACATCTGCCCACACTCCATTAGACAGAACTAGTCACTTTGCCATGCCAAAGTCATTGGGGCAAGGAAATATATACCACCTAGAGGTAAGCATGCTAAAGGTGGGAAGAAGATAACTGTGAATGAGTAACATTTAGAAGCTGGAAAGTTGACAACCTGTTACGTAGTATTTTAACATTTGGTGAAACTGTTGCCTCTGATAATTTTTAAAAGGTAGAAAGTGCACCTAAAGAACTCATGGCTTTGATCTGCTCTGCCCAGGTCAGCTCTTTTCATATTGGCTCTTCTCTGTGTCTTCTCATTCAGGGACCCAGATTAACAAGGTAAACTATATTTGGGACATGCTCATCTTGAGGGAAAAGCCAGGAATAAGAGGCTGCACTGATCTTGCAAGCACATTTAAAGCTTCTGTTGGGATCTGGTGTATATCATATGCAGGTCACACAGCCAAGCCTAAGAGTGGAGTGAATAGGTATACTCCATGTTAGAGAGATGGGGGAGGTGTGGGGAATGTATAATTGAGCAGATAATTAGGATTAGAATCTGCAACGGTGTTTAATAGAATCATGTGGATGTTATATATATATGAAGATTGCCTTATTCACGGGTTATTGTTTTTCTTTAATAAAAAGAATACCAGTATTGAACTTCAATAAATACCTTACTACCAGGGTAGTTGTGAAAAAACCAGAAACAAAACACAAACATATATTAGGCTTTCAGTAAAAGACATGTAAAGAAGAAAGCAGAAAATGGTCCATAATTCTAGTGTCCAGATTACCTTTATTAAACTTCAAAAAAATTTAAAAAGTAATATCCATTATAGTTTGTCAAATTTACAAATAAAGATTTAAAAGTAATACACTCTCATGATTAGAAAATCCAAAAAGAGAAAGCTGCTTGCTTCTGAGTCTCTCACTGAAGGTTACCACTAAAGGTATTAACATTTTCTCATGGTTTCTTCCAAAAACCTATGCCAAAAGGAGCATATATTTATAAAAATACATTAAATATATTTTTATTTTATTTAAACAAATATGATAGTATGTACTTTTCCATTACAGTACTTTTGAACAAAACTAATCCCACTATAGTCACAGTGGTAATTTATTTTCTTGTCCATTATTTTTTCCTTTCAGCTGGTGTCCGAATGATCTACCCAGCATGCTTTGTTCTAGTCCCTCAGTCAGACATTCCTACTCCTAGCTCTGTGGGATCCTCTCACTGTTCAGCTTCTTGCTTGGGTGTCCACCAAGTGCCTGCTTCCACAAGAGATCCTGCTATGTCTTCAGTTACTCTTACACCACCTACGTCTCCTGAAGAAGTCCAAACAGGTATCGTATTAATCTTTTTCATTAGCACTAGTTATAAATCTGTTGTTCTGAATATATCAGCACTTAATTATTTTGAAGTAATTTCAGACTTACTGAAGAGTTTCCATGTATACAAAGAACTCTCTCATCCAGATTTCAAAACAGTTAGCATTTGTTCCATCACCCTCTCTAGATGTATACATTCATTATCATTGGCCTTTTCCTGAACCATTTGAGAACAAGCTGCAGACACAATGCCCCATTGCGCCCAAGTACTGAGTGTATTTCCCAAATTTAAGAACACTCTCCTATATAACTACCATTTAATCCTCAGAGTCAGGAAGTCAGCTTTGATATAACACTACCATCAAGTTTACATCCTGTTTGGATTTTTTGCTTTCTGTATTTTAAGTAACGTTTTTTGTCTCAAAATATATGGAGACATACCAGATAGATGTGGAGTACATTGTATAACAAATTAAGCAAAAAAAAAAAAAAAAAAAAAAAAAACCCAAACCCAAATAATGTTACTTTAAATGTCCTTTTATTCTCCTATAGCCTATTCTTTTTTGTTTGTTTTCAGTTGATCCTCAGTCTGCCCAGAAGTGGGTCAAATTTTCTTCAGTATCTGATGGCTTCAACTCTGATAGTACCAGCCATCACGGTGGGAAAATACCCAGAAAATTAGCAAATCATGTGGTGGATAGAGTTTGGCAAGAATGCAATATGAACAGAGCACAGAACAAGTACGTGTTTTCATTTTCAAGTTTAAAATATTGCATGTTGGTAGTTACTTGTATATAGATACTTAAAGTATAAAAAGTCATTTGTATGACTTTAAAAATCTAATTTTTTTAACTTTAATGCTTTATTCATGGGTATAGAAAACCTTATGAATTCTAAAGAATTTTATAATTTCAAATCTTAGGAGGAAATATTCAGCTTCCTCAGGTGGTCTGTCTGAAGAAGAGACACCTGATAAAGTAGCATCCTGGGATTTTGTTGAAGCCACACAAAGAACAAATTGCAGCTGTTTGAGGTAGTTTGTTGGTTTTTTTCCCGCGGTTGATTGATGTCTGTATATGTGTGTGTGATAGCTTCTTATGCTGTTGAATACTTGGGTCTCACTTTGAGCTAGCTTACCTAAGCACAATGTGTGAGGATTTTTTTCAAAAGAAAATTTGAGGGGAAAAAAAAATTTAGTGACTTGGAGCTGATTATAGAAGTACATACAAATGTATGCCATAGTCTTTACACAGTTACCAGAGCTGAACCGTTGAAGGCTTGGTTTTACAGCTAAATAAAAGAGAATTTTATACTGGATTATAGTATATATAGTATCTATAAGGTAAAAGGCACACAAGTCTCTTGAGAAAAGAGTTCATAGATGGCACTGTGCCTGAGAAATTTCTCCCATAGGTTCTTATAAAAAAGGTGATATATGATACGCTAGATGAAAATTTCTGTAATCCTTTTTATAGTAAATATGGTATTAGGTTTTACGCAGCAATTTCTTATCCTTTTGGGCAAAACTATAGGGAATGTTGAAATAAGATTCAGAAAGTACAATTCTACAAGGGATTGAAGCTGCACTGTAAAAATAAAAACTTTCTAATAGACAGTATTGGTTAAAGATTGGTAGAACAATGGATGAACTTGGAATGCTTTCGGCAGTTTTATTTCTATATTGGAGACTTTGAGATTTGGTTGTCAGAGGCATTCAGATTATATTGCCTAGAGTTTATTATTTTATTCTAAAATGAAAGGTAGATCATATACTTTTGCAGTCTTGTAAACAAATAATGGCACTGACATCCCTTACCAGAGCTTGTGAGCTAATAGTTGGTTACTCTTTTGTCACAGATGTGAGCCAAAGGAATGGAGTGCCTGTATGTTAGGGCCAAGGTTTTTCTTACATTAGCTTTGTTTGATTGAATACAGTGACAGAGGAGCACCTGGGTGCCTCAGTCGGTTAAGCGGCTGTCTTTGGCTCAGGTCATGATCCCCGGGTCTAAGATCGAGCCCCACATTGGGCCCCTTGCTCTGCAGGGGGGTTCTGTTTCTCCCTCTGCCTCTACCCCTGCCTGTGCCTGTGCTCTCTCTCTCTCAAATAAATAGAATCTTAAAAAAAAAAAAAAAAAAAAAAAAAAGAATATAGTGACAGACTCTCAAGTGTTCTGGTTTGTTTTTGCATAGGTTAAATGTACTTACATAGATTCTTTGCATTAGAGACCATATAATTTTTTAAAGTCTGACAACTGTGTTAAAAACTTGTCTGTTGGGGCGCCTGGGTGGCTCAGTTGGTTAAGCGGCTGCCTCGGCTCAGGTCATGATCCTGGGGTCCTGGGATCGAGCCCCGCATCAGGCTCCCTGCTCCGCAGGAAGCCTGCTTCTCCCTCTCCCTCTGCCTGCCTCTTTGCCTACTTGTGCTCTCTCTCTCTCTCTGTCAAATAAATAAATAAAATCTTTAAAAAAAAAAAACCAAAAACTTGTCTGTTGCTGGGGCGCCTGGGTGGCTCAGTTGGTTAAGCCACTGCCTTCGGCTCTGGTCATGATCCTGGAGTCCTGGGATCGAGTCCCGCATCGGACTCCCTGCTCGGCAGGGAGTCTGCTTCGCCCTCTGACCCTATCCCCTCTCATGCTCTCTCTCTCTATCTCATTCTGTCTCTCAAAATAAATAAATAAAATCTTTAAAAAAAAAAAAAAAAACTTGTCTGTTGCTGATACATTGGAATAAAAATATAGATAGATTAGCTCTTGTTTAATAGTTTAAAATAGTTAAACACCATAGCCACTTGGACAGGGGGGACCCAAACCTAATCTTCAAATGTAGAGCTCTATGATGTTATTTGTCTGAGACCAGACAGCAGCAACTATGATCTGTTGGCCAAATTTGGTTCACTGCCTCCTTTCATATGACCTGTGAGCTGAAAATGACTTTTACATCTTTAAATAGTTGGAAAAAATCAAAGAAGAATATTTTGTGACATGTGGAGAAACTTAAATGAAATTCAAATTTTAATGTCCGTAAAGATTTATTGGAACAGAGTCACATCTGTTCATTTACATGTCAACTATGGCTGCTTTCACAGAGTTCAGTAGTTGTGACACAGACTGTAAGGCCTCTGGAGCCTAAAATATTTACCATCTGGTCCTTTATAGAAAAAGTTTACCAGTTCGTAGTCTAAGATAAGTAGAATGCTTAAATGAAACTAGGCTTTTCTTTCCATATATTGACATTTTTATTAAGCAGTTCTTTTTTAGTTCCCTACCTAGACTTTTGCTTTATTCTTTTTGAAAAAGATGCGAGTTTTAAGTATATTTGTTTAAAATGGTTTTATTTATTTTTAAGATTTTATTTATTAGAGAGCATGAGCAGGGGCCACGGCAGGGGGAGAGGGAGAAGAAGGCTCCCCACTGCGCAGGGAGCCTGATTTGGGACTTGATGTGGGAGTTGATTCCGGGACTTTGGGATCATGACCTGAGCCGAAGGCAAACACTTAACTGACTGAGCCACTCAGGCACCCCTAAAATGGTTTTAGAGGAAGACCCTCAAAATGCATATTGGTAAATATAAGTTTAAGTTTAAATTCTTGGTTCCTAAGCTGAACTTTTATTTTTCAAAACTTATTGTGTCTCATATCTCCAGAAATTCCTCCCAGGTATAGAGATCTGCTATAATGAAATTTTGTATAATCTATACATGTGACTTATTTTGGTATATTTGCTGTTCTAGGAAATAATACAGTGTTTCTGATCATGTACTTTTTTTTTTCGTTATTGCATTTTGTACTTCTAATTCCTCCTCCACTTCCTTCAAACCGGGTTCTCTTATTTACTTCTTAAAGAAGGCTTAAAATAGATGTTGAGCCACCATGAGTATCATCTGCTGCCATAGAATATAGGAAGTAGGGCACACATTTGATAACTTGACTGTGCTAGTCAGCCAATTTGCTGTCAGATCTATCCCTGCCTTTTCCCTACTCTGTTCTGTATTGCAGGGGATTACATTTCCTAGGCTCCTTTGCTTTCTCCTTGTGTTTGTTGTTTCCCCCACCCACTGCCAGCTTTATTGAGATATAATTGATAAATAACATTGTGTGAGTTTAAAGTATACAGCATGATGATTTGACTAGACCCACTTGCTTTTTGAATTTAGTTATGGTAGGTGCTAAGAGAAGATTGGTTGATGAAATGAGGAAAGAAGCCAGCTTATTTCTCCACCCCTTTTTTGAGCAGCAGTTCTTTAATGGCCCCTTCTGTGGTCCAGCTTACCACTGAACAGATCCCACTGTGGTTCTAACACCATCCTAAGCTTCTTTGATCTGGTGATACTGTTTCATCTTACTGCCCTTTTAGTTCAAGAAGTCCTGGAAGCTCTCTGCTATTGGTAGTCTATGAGTTGCCTCACTTTCCTCTGTTTTTTTGTAACTCATTCTCGTTAGTAGATTTAGAGGATTGGCCCCTGACTGATATATGTTGATTTCTCTTAGAAATCAATTTGAAGGGGCGCCTGGGTGGCTCAGTCGTTAAGCGTCTGCCTTCGGCTCAGGTCATGATCTCAGGGTCCTGGGATCGAGCCCTGCATTGGGCTCCCTGCTCAGTGGGAGCCTGCTTCTCCCTCTCCCACTCCCCCTGCTTGCATTCCCTCTCTCACTGTGTCTCTGTCAAATAAATAAATAAAATCTTAAAAAAAAAAAAATCAATTTGAAAAAGAGGGCATAGTTACATAAGCAATTTGCATGAGTATGTAATGTATGATTTGAATATTTAAATTAAACAAATGGAGCTGAAGTTACCCTTGACCACTCTCAGTCTCTTTCCAAATGCTACTACCTTTCCCTAGAATTGACTACTTGCCAATTAGGTATTATCTTTCCATAGTTTTTCTGTAATTTTGTGTATGTGTTTTTCCTCTCCACACAAAAATATAGTATGGATGTATTTGACAGCTTATTTTTTTCATTTAATGTGCCTTAGATCTTTCCGTTCTAGTTACTTGTAGATCTGCCATATTATTTTTAAAAACTTCTTGGTATTCCACTGAATGAAAGTACCATAGTGTATGTAATCATTCTGGGTTTGATGGACAAATAGGTTGTTTCCAAAAGTTTTTGTTTGTGTTTACTTTTAAAACAAAATAATACTTCTAGGACTATCAATTGTTTATTAGATTTTTTTGAACACTTATTCTGTGATAGGAGATGTCCTAGGCTCAGATACACTAGTGAATAAGGCTCCTGCTATTATGAAGCCTGTACACTAATGGGGTAGATAATTATTTAAAAAAAAAAGAATTTTTAATCTTTTTAGATTTTAAGAGTGATGAGTGCTGGGGCACCTGGTGGCTCAATCGTTAGACGTCTGCCTTCAGCTCAGGTCATGATCTCAGAGTCCTGGGATTGAGCCCTGCATCTGGGTTCCCTGCTCCACGGGAAGCCTGCTTCTCCCTCTCCCACTCCCCCTGCTTGTGTTCCCTCCCTCACTGTGTCTGTCTCTGTCAAATAAATAAATAAAATCTTAAAAAAAAAAAGTGATGAGTGCTAAGAAGGAAAAAAATTAGGTGTGTGATGTGATACAGAGTTGTGGGAGAGGGGGCTATTTAAATACTTGTGAATTCAAAAAGATCCTACCAATTTTACTCCCACATTTTATATATAGAAGTGCTGGTTTTTCTTGTGCTTTCACTGATCTGAGAACGGTTCTCAAAATTATTTTCTTTCTACTAGAGTAAGTGAAAAGCATAAAATTGTTTTAATTGGCTTTTTTCAATTATTAATGACGTTAAATATTGCATGTTTATTGAAATTAAGCTTTAGTGTGATAGAGTGTTCTTAAGAAAATTAGCACTTAGCAAGCTATATAAATAGAAAGTGATAAAATAAATTTCAAATGTTAACACTAAAATATTAGGAACTTTAATCAGTAGGAAGACGCATCTAAAGGGATCATTCTGTTGGATTTTGCTTTAAGAACACAACTTCTTTTTTAGGACAATTTCCCAAATTAGTTGAATTCTTTTATGAAATTCAGTTGTTTTCTCTAAAGGAGACTAGCTTTTTTTTTTTTTAAGATTTATTTATTTTTAGAGAGGGAGAGTGAGAATCCTGAGCAGACTCCCTGAGATCATGACCTGAGCCGAAACCAAAAGTTGGGTGCTCAACCGACTGAGCCACCCATGTGCCCCTAAATTTAGGAGACTAACTTTAAAGAAAGTGTCCATACTGTGTATTGTGTAAGACTGATGAATCACAGACCTGTACCCTGAAACAAATAATATATGTTAATAATAATTAAAAAAAGGCAAGTGTCCATAAAGAAGAAAGGGGCTATGATGTAATGTTACCAAATTTTTAGAGAGCCACTGCTATTAGTATATTTCCAAATTAATAGTTTCTTGCCCTTATAGAAGGGTAAATGAACCTATGGCTGTGTACTTTTCACATTCCTTATATACTTGGAATATAACCTAATAGTTCCCCTCAGATTATTGGAGATATTCTCTCTCCTTAGTGCCTTGCATAACTTGATTAATCTTAACTTTTGGTCTCATCACTCACTTATACTCTTAAAAATTATTGAGAATCCCAGAGTGCTTTTATTTATGTGGGTTACATCTATTTATATCTATTTTAGTGAAATTTTATTTATATTTTTAATTTGTTTTTTAAAGATTTTATTTATTTGACAGAAAGAGAAAGAATAAGTAAGGGGGAGCGGCAGGGAGAGGGAAAAGCAGGTTCCCCACTGAGCAGGGAGCCTGATGCGGGACACCATCCCAGGAACCTGGGATCATGATCTGAGCTGAAGGCAGACGCTTAACTGACTGAGCTACCCAGGTGTCCCATATGTTAGTGAAATTTTAAAGTTCTATTTAATTAAAAAATAACAAAAAACCCAGTACATATTAACATGAATAAAATACTTTTATAGAAATCAAGTATATTTTTCAAAGCAAACAAAACCTAGAAGAGTGGCATTATTGTACAGTTTTGCAGATCTCTTCAATGTTTAGCTTAATAGAAGGTATTTGGATTCTCATCTGCTTCTGCAATCAATCTTTTGTGCATATTGTCTTAGTTAAAGTATGTGAAGAAAATCCAGCCTCACATAGCTATGCAGGAAAAGGGAAAGAGTTTATTTTAATAGCTTTTTCAGGTAATAGTAGATGTGCTTTGATACTACACCAAAATTTGACAAGTGGTAGTTTCTTAAAGGTTAGTCTTAATGTGTAATCTGAAGCCCATATTAATCAAATTCTTATATTCCATAATAACTAGATGGATCTTTTACTTAATGCATGATTTTGTAACATCATTCATCATTTGGAAAATAGGAAGTCACTGCATTATGTGGATTCTTGAATGTTAGCACATTTTGTTGTATGGTATAAAAAAAGTTGAACTTGTTAATATCACCAATGATCTCATCAGAAAAATCTTTTTTAATATTGGGAAGTTGTGAAGCTTATTGCTACAGATAAAATTTCCCAAATTCTTATTCTTACTTAAAAGCTCACATTTAATTATTTGTTCTTCCTTAAAATGACAAACTCATTTTGTTCATTTTTGAGACCCAAATAACCAAGTCTGCCAAATAACCAGATCTGAGCAACTAAGATTTATCAGTCAATTATTGGTTTTTTAAATGAAAATAGTGTTCCATGAAAAAATGGCTACTTTAGCTTGCAACTCAGTTATATAAAGACTTTCCCTTAAATCAGCTGTTGTTTTTAATATGTAGCAAAAATGCTTTATGTGTATTTTTTTTTTAAGTCGTTTTTATTTTTTAAGTAAACTCTGCAACCAAGGTGGGGCTAGAACTCATGACCCTGATGAGATCAGGAGTCACATGCTCTACTGACTGAGCCAGCTAGGTGCCCCTCCTATTTCTTTACATAGAATATGAAAAGCTGTGTATGCAAAGATTGAACTTTAATAAAAATTACTCATTTTACTGTCTTTTGAAGGACATTCTTAAGTGAAACTGGCTTTAAAAAAAATTGAGTGTATGGTGGTAAAGAACACAGTTTTACTACTAATAGTACCACTGTTTTGATTCATGTTTGGTTGCCAACAGTTTTACTGTCCCTTGCTTTTGTAACATCATTGTAAATATCAACATAATGAAAAAGGCAAATAATGTCTTGATGCTATTATGATAATGGCTTGAACCCCATACTACCCCTGAAAGAGTCCGTGAACCATATTTTGAGGACTTTTGAAGTAGACACTAAAATATTTGAATAATTAATAAATGAATAAAAACTGTCATGGTATCTACTTATTCTTGCCGCCTTCTGTTTTGTTTTTTTCCGTTTTTTTCTTTTGCTTTCCTTCCCCTATCCTGCTGTTACTGTTGCCTATCATCCTTTTTTTCTTTTCTTTAGCTGGCTTAGACGTCAGATACTCTATTTTTACTCTTCTGTAAATTGAATCAAGCATTTATTGCATTTGTTTTCTGTCAAATCTAAAGTTAATCTTTATGTCTGTTTTCTTTATGGAACATAAAAGGACCTTTAGACACTTTAATCTTGCTCCAGTTATTTTCTCTGTTGTTGTTTTTTGCATTTTAGTTCTACCTTGTTCTGTTGTGAAAAATTTCATACATGCAGAAAGGTAAAATTGGATCGTACACTCTTATATAGCAGCCATCCATATTTACTTACTAAATTTGCTTCATTTAGACCTCTTCTTATTGAAGATTTGTAAAAATTTTAACATTTTATTGAACTTGGTTTATCTAAAATGATTATTTTGACGTATCAGTATAAAATTTTGAGATACTTGGCATCATTTTTTTCATGTCTTCAAAAACTGGTTTACATTTTACACTTGTAGCACATCTCAATTTGAACTAGACACATTTTGAGTTTCTAGTAGTCAGTGTGATTGTGGATACCATTGTTAGCGTAAGTTTAGAAATAGAACTAGGACTAATGGCTGGAAGATACAGAAAAGGGAAGTTTCTATTCTAAAAAAAAACCAATTTTTTAACAGGGTGCCTAGCTGGCTTTTTGGGACTCTTGATCTTGGGGTCATGAGTTTGAGCCCCACACTGGGGATAGATTACTTAAATAAAAATTTTTTTTAAAAATTATTTTTTTTTTAACAACTGGAGCTATTTAACAATGGGATGCATTTCCTTACAAGGTAATGTGGGCCTTGTCATGGAAGTATTCAAAGGATGTTCAGAGAAGGGATTATTCTACATTGGAATAAACTACTGCTTGTTTTTTAATGACCAATTTTTTATTAAAAATTCTTTAAATGCTAAATTTGAATTCAAGTAATGCACATGAAATAAAATTAAAAACTGAGTTCCCTCTCCTATATATGTTTATAGATCTGCCTGCTTTCTTTCATACAAATGGAATCATGCTATGTATACTGTTCTGCAACTTGCTTATTTTGATAAACAGTAATCGTGGGTATTTTTCTCTTAGCACATATAGACCCCACTCTGTGTTTCTTTTCTTTTCTTTTTTTTTAAGATTTTATTTACTTATTTAATTGACACAGAGAGAGAGACAGCGAGAGAGGGAACACAAGCAGGGGGAGTGGGAGAGGGAGTGGAAGTGGGAGAGTGGGAGTGGGAGAGAAGCAGGGTTCCCGCTGAGCAGAGAGCCTGATGCGGGGCTCGATCCCAGGACCCTGGGTTCATGACCTGAGCTGAAGGCAGTTGCTTAACCAACTGAGCCATACAGCCCCCCCCCCCCGTCTGTGTTTCTTTTAAGTTTATACTACTCCGTAATACTATGAAGATATAATACTTTATTTCGTCATTCCCCTATGCTGTACTCTTGCTGAAGTGTTTTTTTTTTAAGAGATTTTATTTATCTATTTGAGAGGGCAAGAGACAGAGCACGTATAAAATTTTGAGGGAGGGGCAGAGAGAGAGGGAGAAGCAGACTCCCCGCTGAACAGGCTCAATCCCAGGACCCTGAGATCATGACCTAAGCCAAAGGCAGGTGCTTAACTGACTGCGCCACCCAGGCACACCTTGCTGAAGATTTTTAAAGCAAATCTGAGGTATCATTTCACTCCTTCAGTATGCAACTCTAATATTTTAATTTTTATAAATTATTAATATTTTCTTATTTTCTTACATAACTATAATTCCATTATCACACCTAATAAAAAGAATAGTATTTTCTTAGTATCATCTCATATCCTCTACAGATTTGTCTCAGAAATGTCTTTTTGTAGTTGGTTTGTTTGACGAGGATCTAGACAGGGCGTATACATTTGGTTGTTAAGTCTTCTGGGTCTCTCTTGTAATCCCCTATCCCATTTTTATGCCATTGACTTGGTTGGAGAAGCTATGTCAGTTATCCTGTGGAATGTTCCTCATTCTGGATTTCTCAATTTGTCATATATTGTAACTTGTTCTTTTAGTGCCATTTAATTTCTTCCTTTATCCGTTGCATTTCTGTAAATAGAAGTTAGTTCTGGAGCTGTGCTGTCCAGTCCTATCTATGTTAGTAACCACTAGTGGCTATTTAAAGTATTTGGATTTAAATACACTTAAAAATTCAGTTTCTCAGTTGAACTAGCCACATATCAGGTCCTCAGTAGCCACTTATAGAGCATTTCCGTCATTACAGAAACTTTTGTTGGACAGTGCTGATCTAAAGGCTTAATGCATTCATGTTCAATTTTTAAAAATTATTTTATTTTATTTTTTAATTTTATTTTTGAGAGAGAGAGCACACGTGTGAGCCGTGGCAGGGGTGGGGGGAGGGAGAGAGAGAATCTTAAGTGGGCTCCACGCCCAGCACACACAGCCTGACACAGGGCTCAGTCTGAGGACCCTGAGATCATGACCTGAGCTGAAATCAGGAGTCAGATACTCAACCGACTGAGCCACCAAGGCACCCCTCAGGTTCAGTATTTTTGAGGAGAATACTTCATAGGTGGTGCTGTGTTGCTTTGTATTGTGTCACATCAGAAAACAAATGTCTGGTTGTTCCACTTTTAATTATTGGTTAAGATTGAGAAGGTGATGATCAGCCTGACCCCTCATTGTAAAGTTTACCATGTTTACTATAAATAGTTTTTCTTCTTTCTTTGAAATCTTTCTTTTTCTTACTACATAAACTAAAACTTTCAATACAGTTATTGAATAGAAATGTTGAGTTAGTATTTTTACTTTGTTCCCAGTTTTAGGGATAAATTATTCAGTCTTTTATCATTAAGTATCATTAGTTGTTTTTCATAGATGTCCTTTATCAGATTAAGTTTTAGTCTGCATTTTGAGTCTTTTTATAATGAATTATGTGTTGAATTTTGCCATATGTTTTTCTGTACTTGAGATAACTATATGGTTTTCTCTATTATTCTGTTAATGTGATGAATAATGTTTCTGTTGAATGTTATACCTTATATTCCTGGGACAGATACTATTTGGTCATAATGTATTATCCTTTTATATATTATTGGATTGCTAATATCTTGTTAATGATTTACATCTATATTCTTGAGGGATATTGTTCTATGATTTCCTTTTCTTATAATGTCTTTGATTTTGTTCCCAGGTTAATGGTGAATTTTTCCTGTGTCTTTTTGACATAATTCCAGTTTTCTTTGATAACTTCCATGCTTTTTTCCCCTGTGCATATAATATGTCCTAGACTGTACAGAAGGATGTTCAGCTATTCCCTGAATAGAGAGGGTTCTTCAAAAAAGTACCTACAGTTGCTTTTTCATACTCTTTTTGGTTATCTCTGATATAACAAAACCATTAATAAAGTAAGTTTTAAAACTTAAAAAACTAATGAATACTGAATGCTTTTACTTCGTATTCCTCCACATTTTTTGCCTAGTTTCTTAGTTAAAAAAATATGTTAATATACATTACTGTCAGTTGAGTTTAGAAATCTCAAGGTGCACAGTACTTTTACTACACTTAAAGAAATCTTAAACTCTGAACAAAATTACTAGGTTTTTAGGTATATAGTTTTAAGTTTTTCAGTTTCAGAATTGCTTCACATTATGAGGAAAATAATTCTTTTAGGCATTTTCTTTTCTAGTTAGCTGATTCTCTTTCTGTAGTGGTAAGCCTTGGGAGAAGGAAGGTGGGATCCTATGTGGGGTCCATCAGACAGTTGCAGTGCTATCCAGAATGATTTAACTTTGTTTCTGTAGAGTAAGTTTTTTGGCAGGCTACTGTAGGATTGTAGATGATGATTGTGAGCTCAGCCAAGCCATTGATTTATAACAATTATTCTGAAATATCAGGTACATTCATAAATGAATTTCAGATCTTTCTATACTTTTTTTATCTTAAAATAACTAGAATTTTATCTCTATTCAGATACTAAAATATTTAGGTTACGTAAGGTAAATCATCTTTGGTTATCTAATCACATAGCTATTAAATGAGAAGATAATTGGCTCTTACGAATCTTTCTGCAGTTCTTAGCTTCAGGTTGCTGAACAAAGTATTTTTTCCCTGTAAATTCAAATCATTTACTTGTAGATTTATATGTAAAAGAACAAATATATGACTGTCTAATAGTGTTAACTTGTGTACTTTGATGTAATAGCAATATGATAAAAGTTAAACCTTTCTTTTAACTTTTTAGGCACAAAAATCTCAAACCGAGAAATCCTGGGCAACAAGGACAGGCACCATCTTTAAGTCAGCAACAACAAGTACTTCCTAAGCACAAGACCAATGAAAAACAAGAAAAGAGTGAAAAACCACAGAAACGCCCCTTGACTCCTTTTCACCATCGTATATCTGTTAGTGATGATGTTGGCATGGATACAGATTCAGCTAGCCAAAGACTTGTGATTTCTGCTCCAGATAGTCAAGTGAGATTTTCAAACATCCGAACTAATGATGTAGCAAAGACTCCTCAGATGCATGGCACCGAAATGGCAAATTCACCTCAACCACCTCCACTTAGTCCTCACCCATGTGACGTGGTTGATGAGGGAGTGACTAAAACACCTTCAACTCCTCAAAGTCAACATTTTTATCAAATGCCAACACCAGATCCCTTGGTTCCTTCTAAACCAATGGAAGATAGGATAGACGGTTTATCCCAGTCTTTCCCAGCTCAATTCCAGGAAGCTGTAGAACCTACAATGTATGTTGGTACAGCAGTAAACTTGGAAGAAGATGAAGCTAATATAGCCTGGAAGTATTACAAGGTCCCAAAGAAAAAAGATGTAGAGTTTTTACCACCTCAGCTTCCAAGTGATAAATTCAAGGATGATCCAGTTGGACCTTTTGGACAGGAAAGTGTAACATCAGTTACAGAGTATGTATTTTTTTAATAGTCACTATTTATAATTTAAGGGTAGAAATGATGTAAGTTCTTGATACTAGGACTCCAGAATTGGTTTCAGGGTAGGATTTTATCATTATATTATTATTAATATATTATCATATATAATATATTATTATAAATAAAACATATATTTATAAATATAAATATTAGTTTTACATAACTTCTTTACTGTGTTTTTTCCTCAGGGAACCTCTTTATTTTGAAATACTAGTCACAAAAAAGTGGAGAAAATAATATCACTTGTCCATCAACCAACTTAAGGATTTTGCATATAATTAGAACTCCTGTGTACTGTTTTTCTTCCATTTTTCCTTTCTCTGTCCTAAATTTGGTGTTCTATACATGTTTTTATACGTGTAGCTCTAGTTAATTCATTTAATTGCTTTATAGTGTTTCTTTGTTATGAATAATACGTAATTTATCTACTTTCTTAAAGATGGACATGTTGGTTATTTTCAGTTTTTTCCCAGTTACATAGGATGTAGCAGTGAACTTTTTTGTACACATGTCCTTGTGTATTTGTATAAGATTTCTCTAGGGAATATGTTTAAAAACGGAATTGCTGGGCCTTGGGATATGTCCATATTCTGCATTAAGGGTCGTTGGCCAGGTTGGCTCTCCACCAGTACTGGTTTACACCCTCATCAACCAGCAGAGTATGAGAATGGTAGTTTCCTCAGTGTTTGGTATTATGAGACTTTTAATTTGGCTAATCTTCTGTATACAGAATGGCATCTTATTGTCTTAATACGTGTTTTCCAGATTCCTAGCAAGATTAAGCATCATTTAAAATGTTCATTGGACATTAAGATTTCCTCTTCTGTGAACTGTCTGTATATCATATTTTTTAGTCTATTTTTCTTTCCCTTTCCCCCCCCAATTCTTTGCATGTTCTGGCTCTTAATCTTATATTAGTTACATGTGTTACAGGTATCTTCCTCCGTTCTATGGATTGCCTTTGTCCACTTTATGTGTGACATGCTTTGGGTGGGAAGATTTTTTGGGTCTCCCTTTACTATGTTATTCTGATTAAATTTATGTTCTGTCCCATAAGTCTTTTGCACTTTTATCTATAGATTTTTCTGAAAGGTGAAAATCAACGAACAAAACACCATTATATTCATTAAAACTGTCTGTCTTCTTACCAGTGCAAGACCAAGTAGTGTGCAAAGATTATATTTCTTCTCTATTAGTCTGCTGTCAGCAAAAATATTTAGGGTCTTCTCTTTAGTTTAGAATTTTAAAATTTCACAAGAATATGTGCAGGTGTAGTGATCTTTTGTTCATTCTTTGTATTGGGCATTTGCGGTGGGCTGGTTCAGTTTGAAGTCTTTTTTTGTCTTGCTACTGGGAAGTTCTCTTTTTGGATAATATCTGCTTTTTTCCTCCATTCTCTGTGGAACCTCTGTAATTCATATGTTGAATTTCTGTATTTTCTCTCATTTTCCATCTATTTTTTTCCTTTGTATTCTAAGGGGATTCCTCAATTTCTTCTAACCCTTTCTTGAAGTCTTAATATTTGTTGCTCATGTTTTCTTATTTCTAAACTTTTTAAAAAATATCATCCCCTTGTTTAATGTTCTATAATTTTTTTCTTTAGAATTACTTTATTTTCATCTTTTTACTGTGCTGCTTTTATCACTTTTTTATAATTATTTCTTCATACAATTTTTTTTTAAGAAAGAGGGAGAGAGAAAGAGGGGGAGGGGGAGAGGAAGAGAGAGAATCTTAAGCAGGTTCCATGCCCAGCACGGAACCCAAGCCCAGTGTGGGGTCGGGGGAGGGGGGCAGTGTGGAGCTCAATCTCACAATCCTGACATCATGACCTGAGCTGAAATCAAGAATCAGTCGCTTAACTGGCTCAGCCACCTATGTGCCCCTCTTCATACACATTTTAGAATGAAGGAATAGGGGAGCTGATTGGCGGTCCCTACTCATTCAGTAAATAATTTAGTATATACTGTGTATTAATTCCGTACACTGCTTTATGATAACCTTGGTGGGGATGATTTGGAGGGGAGGCCTGGTACCTAAATTCCAGAATGAAGAGGATGTCAGATAATTGGGTCTTTACCAGGTAGCTTATTCATTTTCTTAGAGAAGGAACTCTTCTTATTCCTCCATTTTCAGCTCTTATTTTTCAATTCTGTGTGGAGATACAGGTCCAAATTTCCTCTGATTTTTTTTGAGAGTTAGCTCTCCTGTTGTTTATGTAGGTTGCCTATAGCCCCCTCTTGCATATTCTAGGCCATGACCTTTCTCTGCTGTGTTTCATTGATTTTGAGCTTCCCTGAGACTAAGTAAAATGTCTGGCCCATTTGTAGCCTCTCCCATTTTCCTTACTGTTAGATTTATTCTTTTTTAATATTCTTTATTATTTTAGTAAACCTGTGTGCCTTATCTAGCTCTTTGAATCTTTAAAGTATTCTAGTATTTTTTTTTTAATTGAAATTAATCTGGATTTGAAATTTAGGGACTTTAGGATATCCTTATGATCATGGAAGAAAACTAGATTATTTAATAGTTAGGAGGTCTCTTGAAAGCAAATGATGCCTTGGAAACAAATCTCAAAAGATCTTAATGTTATTTGTGCTGGATGTAATATAAAATTCCTCAACTCTTGTCTGAAACTACTGTTGGTCTTTCTGTTTCTGGACTTCGCTACATATATTCTATACACAGTAGAATGATCATTATAAGTTAAATGTTAGGTTACTCATTTCCTTTTAAAACCCTTGAGTAGTTTCCCTTTACATTTAGAATAAAATCCAAACTTTTTCCTCATCTGTAAGGTTCTACCCAGTTCCTGCCTAGCTAGTTCTTCACTCTTATTTACTCCTCTCCTATTTGCTTCCTGATTTCATGACATCAGCTTTCTTGCTATTCCTTCAGAAAGCCAACCTCATTCCTAATGACCTTTAGAATTGTATTACAGATGGGGAAACAGCTCACCCCTTCTTATTTAGCCCTGTTGAAAAGTTACCTTCTCAGGAAGTATTTCCTGACCATTTTATCTAAACTATGGCTTTTCTTCACTTCCTAAATCACTGCCTATCTTGTACACTGCTTTCATTTTTTCTTTATATATATCACCTGAAATTACATTATGTATTTGTTAATGATCTTTTCCCAATTAAAATGTAAGCTGTATGAGGGCAAGGACTCTGTCTTGTTTACTGCTGTGTTCCTCCAGCATACACACACACACACACACGCACACACACACACACACCCACACCCCCACACCCCCCAGAACAATTTTAGGTCCACAGCAGACATTGAGCAGATGTTTGAATAAATGAAACAACAATATGGCCCTAGGGTTACTTTATGATTTAAAACTTGTTTTTTTCTAGATTATATTTGCTTATTTAATGTATATAAAATGTAGCATTGTGAATATTTTTAGTTTTATAAACTTAAAGGGTGAGTTTTTATGGGCATATCATATTCATAAGATCCAAGAGTCCTAGCCATAACTTTAAATAAGTGTATTAGCTGCTTGTGTGCATGAACATCTGTAAGTGAAATGAAATGAAGGTCTCTTAGAAGTTAATACAGTTTAATTTAGAATCCATTCTGAAATTATTTGACATTTTTCTCACTGAATAAGAATGAGAAGGAAGAAGCATAATGTAGAAAGGTAGCATGCAGAGTAGAATGGTGCTGGGTCATGATTATGTAAATTAAGGAAATAACATGCTTCTGTCTGTTCCTGGTCACCATTTTTCCTGCTTCATAAAAAGAAAGGAAAAGACTGAATAAAAGGATTGTTTTTTTTAATTCTGTGTCTCATGTGAGTATTGTTTTGGTTTTATTAGTTACGAAAATGTGTATTGTGTCACAATTTATTTTTAGATGAATCCTTTTTATTATTATAGTAGATTAGACTATGAAAAATAACACAAAAAAAGTCAACCCTCAGCTTAGCTGCTTGAAATATGAACTAAAACATTTATGGATATAGTTCTATACTTGATAGGTTACAAGTTTTTGGTTTTATTCTTTCCTTTTGTAGTTAACTGTTCTATGGCTGTAGTTTCTCAATTGGGGCAGCTTCTTTTTCCCCCACTTACCTTCAGGTGACATTAGGCAGTGTTAGAAACAGTTTAGATTGTCACAACATGGGGTGTGCTGCTATTTGGAGGGATGCTGCTAAGTATCCTACCATATATATATATAGTACAATAAAGCCCCAAATAGTAATAGTGTTGAAGTGCTTTAATATCATGAATCATTTTTAACAGAAATTTGAGCTCTAGAATAAATTATTAAATTAGATAGGCCAAACCTGTTTACTGATTAGTTTTACTAGGGAGATTCCCCATTCCCCATACTATTTTATTATTCAGTAAAATACCTGGCATTGGCTTTAGTGTTTGCATTGTGCCAAAGCAGAAGTTTTGTTTTGTTTCATATGTTTAAAGGATCTTGTTTGGATAACTTAGTGATTCTGGTCCTGCTATTAATGTTACTTGAGATAGGATGTCATGAGGATCATCAGTCAGATGATACCCCTGCCATTAAAATAAATTCTATTAATTAATATTCTCTCAGTGGCATTTAACCTTAAATTTTTTATAGAAGCATTGTATAGCTTTAAAGATATGATCTTTTCTAGTCCGAGTAATCCATTCAGAAGCCTAGATTTTTTTATATAAATAAATTTCTGAATTCTTATTAGACATTGTAAATTTCTAATCTTTTTCCATACTCTTAAGTTTTGAAAGTGTATTTAAATATATGGCAGTTAATTAGGTGGCTGTTGTAACTCCTATATTCTTTTCACCCTTTTTATTTATTTATTTATTTTTAAAGATTTTATTTATTTGACAGAGAGAGATACAGCGAGAGAGGGAACACAAGCAGGGGGAGTGGGAGAGGGAGAAGCAGGCTTCCCGCATGAGCAGGGAGCCCGATGCGGGGCTCGATCCCAGGACCCTGGGATCATGACCTGAGCCGAAGGCAGATGCTTAACGACTGAGCCACCCAGGCGCCCCTCTTTTCACCCTTTTTAAATTCATGTTCCTCAAAGATATATTTTATCAGTTTGAATAAAACTGAAGTTTCTCTAATATGCAAGATGCTGTAAGGCACTGTCAGAGTATAAAATAAATTTAGTCCTGGCCCTAAATGAAATTGTAATCTAATGGAAAATAACATTAAATTCTCTGATAGAAGTATACATAAAATATATTAGGGATGGAGAACCAGAATAAAGAATAATTTAATTCCGTTCATGAAATCCAGAAGCTTTATGTAGTTTGGTATGGATAGATTATCTGGTGTTGCTTACTAATTTGGTATGTCATGATAAGAAAGGAGACATGAAATGTGGGGTAGGGCTATATAATGGAATAGCAGAATATTGTTTATAAGCTTATGTATTAATGTATTATCCTTGAGATGATAGGGGCACTGTAGGAAGCTTTTTTTGAGGTAGATAAAATAACAGGGTTTTGGAAAAAAAGGATTTTAGAAATATTAACCAAGTAGCATTATTGAAAGATTGTTTAAACGAAGAGATATATATGTATGAAAGGACATCAGTTTGGACATCTTGAATAGCTCAGATATAAGGTAATTGAGGGCCCAAGGAAAATTAGAAAGAGATCATTAGGGATGTATGGATTTTGTGGATATAGAGTAGACTGAAGAACTTTACAGCCCATTGAATATTAAAGTAGGGGAGTAATAGAAGAGTTAGAGACCAGCATATTTAATTATGAGGGAAAGAGGAGGAGAAACAGATTTGAATGCTTCTTTTCTACTTTTTTACTTACTTTAGACTAGATCTTAAGCTTAATTTTATAATTTTTTTTAAAGTGAAAGAAACTGTTAACCCCTTGTTATCTTGAAGGAGAGGGATTGAGAAATTTATATGTCTCAGTTATGCCTTAGTGTACAATATGACTTCTAACTATGTGCTTGTAGTACATATATGTTGTAAATTTGTGAATTCATTTTAGGAGCCTGCTTAAAGATGCAGTCAGGCAGTTGTCAAGTGTCTAAAGCTTAGGAGAAAACTTACATTAACCCAGTTGGAGTAATACAGAGGCAAAGAGAGGCAAGAATGTATCAGTAGAAATTTAAAAAGAAACATTTTTTAAATAAAAATTTACTTTTACAGGTGTGTGTCTTTTTAGAAAGTGATGGAGAAATTTGGAGGTTTGTTTTATTTATGTTAAGTGAAAACTGTTTCCCTTTCGTATAAATTTTTCCATTGATTGCTGTTAAAGGGTGGCACTGTGCTTCCATAATAGGTGGAAAAACAAAAGAAAACAATACTCTTGGCTTTTCTAATTAATGTTAGGTGGTGTTGGCTGCCTGACTAGTACAGAGTAATAGGATTCATCATTTCTAGCACCTTCCCTATTCTTAGACTCTGTCAGTGTGCAGCAGTTGATGCCAGATTTTTTAGCAACTATTTTAAAGCAAAATTCCTTTTTTAATTTTTTAGAATTTGTTCAAGGAGAGAGAGAGAGGTTGGGGTGGCACATAGCATAGCCTACACACACGGTATACACATCTGTGGCTATCCTCTTTTTGCTTCTAGTTATTTTTAGTTTCTCTATTAGTTAATGGTAGCATCTATTTTAGAATAGTGGCTTTTAAGACCTTATAAGTTAAAGATAGCGAAGTTTCTGCAAAGAAACATTACAGTTTTTAATATCATTTTTCAAATGTTTAGCACTTAGTTCTAGTAGTATTTGTGATTGCTTAAAATAGTCTTCTATTCTGATTCAGAGGGAAACATTTCTAAACCCTGAGAAAGGACGAACTATACTTGAGCATATTTGTATCATGTCTTGTTTGGTAGTAAGGCTACATACATCAGGATATTTTAACCATACCATTCATCAATAGAACTAGCTCCTATGTTGTATTAGTGATATACCCAATTTTTATTGTATATGTTAAATAGTTTATAGGATGTGTTATTTGCCCTCTAAAAGTTAGTTTCTAATTGTTTTGAATTGTTTCATAGAAGTCTATGATGAAATAAACCTTTGATTTACTGTATTCTAAATCTTTTTAAGTAAATCTTATTTGGTGTCTTACTACAATAAAGCTATACTTTTGACAGCAAGCTTGACTCCATTTAAGGATTGATTCTGAAGATTGGAGCTGGTATTAGAAAAGGTACCATTAAAGAAAATAGAGGATTTTTGATATTTATTGAATTCATTTATTCCTTGACATCTCCTCCTATAGCTTATCTCCTTTTATAATTGTCAATCCTAAAATATTTTCATATCTTGTCTGGAAAAATTTTGATTGAATAAAGGCCTAAAAGCATGTGCTACTCTGAGCTATGTTAAATTCTCTACAACTGTATTTCAGGAGGGGCATCTGGGTGGCTCAGTCAGTTAAGTGTCCCGACTATTGATTTCGGCTCAGGTCATGATCTCTCGGGTGGTGAGATCAAACCCCTCGTCAGGCTCCATGCTCAATGGGGAGTCTGCTTGAGATTCTCTTCGTCTCCCTCTGCCCTTCCCCCTGCTTATGTGCGCAGACGTTCTCTCTCTCTCAAATAAATAAATCTTTAAAAAATATATATATATAATTATTTTTAGGATAGAATGTTACTGTTGTCATAGTAAAAGGAAAGGTACAATTAATAATATAAAAGTAATTTCAGTTTGCTTTGGGCTTTGCAAAGCTTCCTGTTCATGGCTGTACCTAATCCTCTTCTAGTTGGTCTGTATATTTAGCTTTATATCTGATTGAAACTATCTCTGTCGTTAACCATTTGGTCATATGTGAGAGTTTGTTTTAGAAAAGGAGAAGTGTTATTCCTGTTTTGCAAAAGTATGTGTATACTATATAATTGGATAGTGATGAAATAACTGAGTTTTTAATCTGGCATCTTTTAAAAATCACCATTTTTTCTATTCTTACCATTTTTAAATATAGAAGGATGTGTAATGTAAATTATATTTTAAAATTTGTTGTGACTTGATACTCTTGGTATTATTAACTACATTTAAATTCTTTGCATATCCCAATGTTTGTGAGAACCATTCAATAAAGTAACAAGTTGTCTTTAGGCACTGCATTTGGTTTACTCATTTTTATTCTTCATAGAGCCCTATGCAGTAGCATTGGTCCTTTTAATGTTACTGCACACTAATTTAACTACCTATATAAACAGTGTGGCAGTTTTCCTGCTTCTGCCAGAGGACAACTTAATATGAAAAACAGAGTTGTTTTATTCAGCCCTTCACAGAGTAGTAGTGTCTTTCAGGTTGGTGGTGGGGAGGGGTAGTGGGATCTTACACTTTTCCCCTATGAATAGTTATTTGAATACATGTACTTAAAATCTGTCTAGCCCTACCTTTGCTATAAATTACCTTAGCAAACCATTTTTTTCTGCATAATTTGCACATCAAAGAGAAGATACCCTTCATGTCTTATCTTGTTAATTTTTAAGTATTAAGTAAGAAAATCTATGTCAAAGTAGATGGAAAAACTGTTTTCAAAGTATTTATGTTAGAATCTAATAGTTCAAAAAAACAGTTATTTAGGGTCTAACATGGTAAGGTATAAAGCTACTCTTAAGAAATAAATGTTCATTTATAGAACAGAACTATTCTAACAATTGTGGGGTTTTTTAGAGACAGAGCATGAGCAGGGGTGCGGGCAGAGGGAGAGGGAGAAGCAGGCTCCCCACTGAACAGGGAGACCGACGCAGGATCATGGCCTGAGCTGAAGGCAGACACTTAAATGACTGAGCCACCCAGGCGCCCTATTTTAACAATTAATTGTAAAACATATCCCTGTTGACTAGATAGCACCATGTTCTCATGGAAGAACGTTTTTATAGACATGGGATTTTAGTTTTGGGGATAAATCTAGGGCATATTGGGAATAAAAATGGTACTTAACGATATATGATAAGTTTAGAAAATATCAGTTATCTTTTTGATGGCCTCTGTTTCAACCTTCGTTTATAGAGTATAGAGTGCTTCTAGTGCTGGGCATTGGTGAATAGATTTAAAGATCTATCCCATTCACTCAAAGATTTTATGAGCTAGGAAATGCCTTCATCATTCCCAAATCTTAACGTCTCTTAGGATTTTTTGTCCTAAATTGTAGGACAGATAAGTGGTAGCAGTATCACTTTCTGATGAATAAAAGATGGCTTATTTTCAAAGTACAAGGTACTGTATTTTAGGATTATTAGTGCAACCACAACATCTCTATCCTATGTGACTTTTAGATTTGACGTATTCATTTAGGAAATACTTGTAACTTTAACGTGCGAGGTGCTGTTCTAGGCATTTGGGATAATTCAGTGAACAAAGACAAGATCCCCATCATTTAGGGGCTTACATTCTTTGAGAGTGACAGTCAACAATGAACATAAGCAAGTTATATAAGAATATTTAAAGATAAGTGCTGTGGGTGGAAAAATAGAGCGGGACAAGGGGGTTCAGTGTTGAGGCAGTTGGGCATTTTGCGATTTTAAATGAAGATTCATACATAAGGTGACATTTGAACAGAAACTTTTAGAAGTGAGGGAGATGGCCATGCTATTTCAAGAAAGAGTGCTCCAAACAAAGGGAACAGCCAGCAGTATATCTGGCCTATTTGAGGAACATCAAGAAAGTTCTTGGAAGCAGAGTGAGAGAGGAAGGAGTAGAGTAACAGAAGATGAAGTTGGAGAGGAAAAGAAAAGAAAGATATGGAAAGCTTTGGTAGGCTATTACAAGGACTTTAGTTTCTATTCAGAATTAAATAGTCCTTGCAGGATTTTGATCATGGTCTGACTAGAAGCCTAGCTGCTGCTTTCTGGCAGCATGGGAAACTCAGCTTTACAAACCACAGAGAACATGAATTTGGGAGTCAAAAAGTATCTTATACAAAACAAAATCAAATCATTCAGTATTCACACTCACCAAGCAACCTGGTCTTCAGAGATAGAAAAGTCCTGATGCTTTCCAGGATTCTGGTGGAACAGATCAGCTTGTTGTGTCTTCTTTCTCTTAACCTTAGATTTCAACTTTCTCTGGTCTGTCAGTTTCTACTAGTTTGTCTTTCCAACTTCACTGTTGTTTCCTCTCTTATTCTGTTGTCCTTTGTCATTTTATTGGTTATTTTAGGAGAATACAAAAAAACGTATGTTTATTAGTCACCATGTGAAACCATAAGGCTGATAATATAAAAATAGATTTTTCCAAAGTGATCAAAAAAAGCCTCTAAGGTACTTGCACTGAAACTTGCCATTATAAAACCTCTTGTCAGAATTAATAATAGTTATAATGTTATTTTTGTGAAACAGATCAGGTCTTTAAAATTTTATAACTTTATCCACTAATGCAGTGGGAAAAGGATAATCACTTTCATTGTATAAATGTATAAATTGTATAAAACTTGTCTCACCATATAGTTCACATTCTGAGAGTTCCTGTCCTGGAGCAGTCCAGTCCCTTTCAGTGAATGGATTTGGACAAGTTAATGCATTTGAGGATCTGGGAACAGAGTGGACTACCAAAAGACAGTGTATTTTGGTGGAAAGAACATATAGAGAGGAGGCTTAGATTTTAGCTTCATTTCTCTATTGCTAAATTTGAAGGTTTAATCATATAATCTTTCTATGCTTAGATTTCTTCATTTATAAAATGAAGGATTGCAGGTTAGATCATCTCTAAATAATCCTGAAAACTTCGTGATTCTTAAGTCATATTGGAATTTTTTTCTGCTTTTATGGAAAATAAATATAATTAATTTTCTAATTTTGTTTTTTTATGCAGGTTAATGGTGCAATGTAAGAAACCTTTAAAAGTTTCTGATGAATTAGTACAGCAATATCAAATTAAAAATCAGTATCTTTCAGCAATAGCATCTGATGCAGAGCAAGAATCTAAAATCGATCCATATGCATTTGTTGAAGGAGATGAGGAATTCCTTTTTCCTGATAAGAAAGACAGACAAAATAGTGAGAGAGAAGCTGTAAAAAAACATAAGGTGAGTAAAAGAAATCAAAGTACACCAAAGGGTGACTGATGATTTGTAACACTGCATATAGGTACCACACTTCTCATTGTTTTCTTTTAAAATAGAACAGATTAAAAAAAAAAATTTATCATTGTAACTTAGGAAAACTTTTTTTTTTTTTAAAGAGATAGAGCAAGAAGGACCAGGGTGGGGGGAGGGCAGAGACAGAATCTTTTTTTTTTTTTTTTAAGATTTTATTTATCAGAGAGAGCAGGAGCAGGGAGGGGGAGGGGCAGAGGGAGAGGAAGAAGCAGACTCCCTGATGAGCAGGGAAACCTAATGGGGGGCTCGATCCCAGGACCCTGAGATCATGACCTGAGCTGAAGGCAGAGACGCTTAACCAACTGAGCCACACAGGCGCCCGGAAAGAGAATCTTAAGCAGGCTCCACGCCCAGCACAGAGCCCAACATGGGGCTCAAGCTCATGACCCTGATATCATGACCTGAGTCAAAATCAAGAGTTGGGACGCTTAACTGACTGAGCCACCCACGTGCCCCAGGAAAACTTTTTTTTTTTTTTTTAATAGGTGAATCAGGCACATTATACAAAATTTAAGAGCTGTGTGGACTTTATAGCTGGTCTCTCATAAAGAAAAGATTTTTTTATTGTTTACATTTAGTTAGATAAACTATTTTGATACTGAGTTAAAATATGTTATAGGTGAATTGCCAGTTTTCAAAAATACAATAAAATACACAATGCTTAGTTTACAAAATATATGATATTTTTAAATGTGAGTTAAGAACTTATAGTGTCCCTTGAAGTAATATATTTAGCATAGGATATAGAAATATATATTAAAATTTTAAAAATCAGAGGATCTATTAAGCACAAGGTAACTCTGTTAGATAAGAATTTTGCCTTAAATACAATATATGGAAATTTAAAAGCTATAAAATTGTGAAAAGAACCCAATAATAAGTTTAATACAGAGAATTCATTTCACAAAATTTTTAGCCTTACTCCGTGCCCGGTACTTGAAGTTTTGTCCTTTTGTAAATATGAAAACAGCAGTAGCTGGGAAGGCTATAGGTACTGTAGAAAGAACATGCACTTTGGAAATTGACAGATTTTTGTTGGAATCCCAGCTCCACTATTTATTTATCAGATATATTTCCTGGGTTATCTTTAACACTATTTTTTGTCTGTAAGTTGAGCATAGTACTTATTATATAGGTTAGTTGTGGGAATTAGTATGTCTGTAGAACACTGCAGTATGCTTGACACGTAGTTACTCAATAGTTGGAAGATTTTGTTATTTTAAATTACATATTTCAATCTAATATGTAATACTGTTTGCAGGTAGAAGATGGGCCATCTAGTGTAACAGTGTTATCACATGAGGAAGATGCTATGTCATTATTTAGTCCCTCTATCAAGCAAGGTAAAACTTCTATTTCCTAATAAAAATAATGGCATTGAAGGATTATTACTACAAGCTAATTTGATATTACTGGACTTACAGTGTTCCTTTTTGCATAATTCATATGTTTCATGGAGAGGTACCTATCTTAAAATGATAGATTTATTGTTTATTTTGTACTGGGAGAAGCAGTTGAGGTGATAGAAATTCTGTTTTCAATTGTTGGAACTTTACTTTCTCACAAATAAAAATAGTTCTTATCTATAAAATGAGATTTAAAAAGATCATCACTTAAGGTCCCTCTCAGATCTGAAAACTTATAAATTAGGCTTAACTATAATTTTGTTGTCCTTTTCTCTCTCACTCAAATTAGAAGAACGGTTGCTGAAATTATTAATTTAACAAATATTTATCAAGTAGGTATTATATGTAGGCACAGTTCTTGCCACTGAGGCCAAGGCTCCACTTTGAAAGTAAAGTATCTGACTAGTGCTTGTTGTGCTTGGAATAGACGGACACAACACATTATTTCTTTAACAAAATCTATTTAACTTTTGATGAAGGCAAAGGAAGTTGTCCTTCTGTAGGTGTTTGTTTAGGGACAAAGTTTTGTTTTAATATTTGGGATAGAGAGGGTCAGGCTCTGTGCAACCAAAAACAAGAATAAGGAAGAAATGGTCTTTAATGAAGCAAAATCAGTTGATAATTCTGAGTAGCTTGGTAAGTTAACAGTTTGGGTTCTTTGGGCTGTTACCTACCCTAGGATGTAGAGAATGTATAATCGCTATTTTGTGCTTTCTCAAAATACAGACCACGTACCACATTCTGGAGCATCTTTTGAGGTGGAGCTTGGAGATCTTGGTTTTTACTAAGTGCCCTAGATGATTTTTTTTACACCAAATTTCAGAATTAGTGCTCCAGTGAATTTTTAGAACGGACATACAGAGGCACTTGGAAAGTGGCTTTTCTCTTTCTGAAAATGAGGACTATTTCAAGTCACTTGATATTCCAAGGATGCTTTAGAAGGTTATATACCAAACTGCAAATTTGGCTTTTTTGTGTGGGAATGTAAGAGGAGTTTAACTTCCATTGGTGTTTTTATTTATTTTTTTTTTAAGTAATCATGTATTTTTTCCACTATAATTGGAGAAAAAGGAAAGTAAAATTCTAGAACTAAAATGAATCTTAACCAAAGGTAATATTTATTGAGTACTTAAGTACCTAGCACTGGACAAAGTGCTTTAGCTACGTCCTTTCATGTTTAATTCTTGCCATTACTAAGGTACAGAGAGGTTAAGTAACTTGCTCAGGGTCATTCTATTAGTGTTAGAGTTGGGAATTCAGATTACTAATAGTCCATCTGACTCAAGAGCCAGAGCACCTAGTCCTCATACAATGCTTGTTTTACATTTCAGGAAGATAGAAAAATAAAAATGTGTGTGTGTGTGTGTGTGTCTACTGTTATCCTAAGAATGTATGTCTTTTTATTTGATATATAAAATCAGAGTACTTAGCCATGTTATGGATTACATAGCCTTTGGTGAGCTTCCTGGAGAAATTACTACTGTTTATTTGCAACTTTATTTCTATGAAAAAATTTTTAGATTTTAAGCAAATCATAGTTTCTTATTGCAAAATACTCTTATAAGTTTAAAGTTAGATATCTAGTTTAAATAACTAGAATAATACTTATTTGGTCAGTAGTAGAATCTTTTGTTTTTCTGATCGACTGTGATTGACATATATAGATGCTCCACGCCCTACTAGTCATGCCCGTCCTCCATCAACCAGTTTGATTTATGACTCAGACCTGGCTGTCTCTTATACTGACCTTGATAATCTCTTCAATTCTGATGAAGATGAACTAACAGTGAGTATTTTATTAATGGTTAAGGTTATAATTTCTTTACCTTGATTTTATATAGACTTTTCAGAAGTGATATGTGACTTGAATAGTACATTTGAGCCCTAAAAAATAGGAAATATTTTGGAATAAAATTTTATTAATTGGTTTCTTTTTTTAAAACTTACATTTGAGCAGTCTTGGCATAGTGTCACCTATAAGCTGTGGGGTTTTTTTTCTTTATTATTATTATTTTTTTTTAAAGACTTTATTTATTTATTTGACAGAGAGAGACATAGCGAGAGCAGGAACACAAGCAGGGGGAGTGGGAGAGGGAGAAGCAGGCTTCCCGCAGAGCAGGGAGCCCAATGTGGGGCTCAATCCCAGGACCCTGGGATCATGACCTGAGCCGAAGGCAGACGCTTAACGACTGAGCCACCCAGGCGCCCTTCTTTATTTTTTTATATTTGAAGGACATGTGTGATTAAGCTTAATTTCTACCATATGTTCTTTTTCTGCAGTCTTTAGGAAGCAGAATTATTTTCCTGTTCTTTGATCTCTCATTTGAGAAATGACCCTGGGATTGACTCACATACATAAAATAATAAATAATTAACATTAAAATTGTGTGCCTTGTCAGTTTATTAAGGAATACTACTTCTTTTTTTTTTTTTTTTTTTAAGATTTTATTTATTTATTTGAGAGAATGAGATAGAGAGAGCATGAGAGGGGAGGGTCAGAGGGAGAAGCAGACTCCCCGCCGAGCAGGGAGCCCGATGCGGGACTCGATCCAGGGACTCCAGGATCATGACCTGAGCCGAAGGCAGTCGCTTAACCGACTGAGCCACCCAGGCGCCCGGAATACTACTTCTTTTGAATATGATTGGCATTCTAGCCATTATTGTAAAACAGCTATATACTATAATAATGAAAGAGGCAGAAGGAGAAATATTTAACTTTGCACATCCGTTTGCAGAGAAAGGTGATTATAAAAGAAAATTTAAAATGAGATTTGCTAGAATGTCAAGTCTCTAGCAAATTAATGAACTGAGTGCTGCATTATCATAAAAGGGAATTCCATTTTCATCTGCATAAAGGTAGCTTGGAGACTTCTATAGTACATTTGGTCATTCTTGTTCTGTATTACACTTTTAATCCTCTCTGTTGTATATATTGATACACACATACACCCTGCATATATATATTTATGTATATATGTATATACACATATATGCACATTTGGTGTCTTCATTTAAGTGACATAGGCAGATATAACTATACATAAACTTACATTCTTTTTTTTTTTTTTAAGATTTTATTTTTTTTATTTATTTATTTGACAGAGAGAGACAGTGAGAGAGGGAACACAAGCAGGCAGACTGGGAGAGGGAGAAGCAGGCTCCCCGCTGAACAGAGAGCCCGATGCGGGGCTCGATCCCAGGACCCTGGGATCATGACCTGAGCCGAAGGCAGACGTTTAACGACTGAGCCACCCAGGCGCCCCATAAACTTACATTCTATATCCCTGAATACTTTGGTACTTTTATGCTTTCTCTCTGTTACCATTCATGTATCAGCTGTGGCTCTTGTGAGGTAAAAAGGTTGTAATTAGAACTCAGTCTACATATTTATGACAAAGTGGCTAACAGGAGGCTTGGAACTAAGTCGTCAGGTCTAAAAACATTGGTGACAGATTGGAGATGGTAAAACGATTTGTTCAATGTATTAAAACTAATTTTTAGTTAGTATCCTGTTACTTATCAAATGAGATCTTTCTGAAGTTTGTGCTTTGTTTTACATGTTGTAGCATTTTTATAAGGGTAAGGAGATTATTAAACAAGATAAAAGTATAAATTAGGTTTCAGAGGGGTGATTGAATATATAGGAAACTTCAGTGTGTTTTATTTAAGGGGACAAATGCTTTATGAATATCTTTTACTAAGAAGCAGTTCTGATATTATAAATCCTTCTTATTGCAGGTTTCCTTTTTTTTTTTTTTAATTTTAATAGGCTTTAAGTGGTAGGTTATTTTTGCTTCTGTGTGTTCTGGAAGTATTGGTCCTGTGTCTTGGAGGAACTTTCCCTCTGTTAATTTGCAGGATTATCAAATAAACAAATTAATCTTGGTTCATTGATTGCCTAAAAAGTGTTTTACATCTTTATAAATTTTTCTAATAACCAATATTTATCTCTGGCACAACCAGAATAATATATTTGGTGAATGGGTTTGACCTTCAAGTTATATCTTAATGATTACCATCTTGGATCACATTGGACTTAAAATTTCAGATAAATAATGTGTTTTTGTTTTTGTTAATAGCCTGGATCTAAAAAGTCAGCAAATGGAACAGATGATAAATCCAGCAGTAAGGAATCAAAGACAGGAAATCTGGACCCACTATCTTGCATAAGTAAGCTTCCCAAATCTGCTCCAGATAAATCTGCAAATTTTTAATCTGAATAAAATTCCACACTCCTTTCTTTTAAACACAGATTAACTTCTTTTTAGTCTTATGTTAAAATGTGTGTTTTATTAAATATAGGCACTGCAGATCTTCATAAAATGTATCCTACACCACCATCATTGGAACAACATATTATGGGATTTTCCCCAATGAATATGAGCAATAAAGAATATGGTAGTATGGATATAACACCTGGAGGAACTGTTCTAGAAGGAAATAGTTCTAGTATAGGAACACAGTTCAAAATTGAGGTTGATGAAGGATTCTGTAGCCCAAAACCTTCTGAAATTAAAGTAAGTATTTTATTTTTCTAGAAAAATAATTCACTTTATATATGTATATATATGCTTATATATATATATATATATATATTTTTTTTTTTTTTTTTTTTTTTTTTTTTTAAATTTAAGAGTGGGGAGGCTGGGGAGGGGCAGAGGGAGAGAGAGAATCTTAAGCAAGCTCCACACCCAGTGTGGAGCCTGCTGTGGGGCTCTATCTCACAACCCTGAGATCGTGACTTGAGCCAAAATCAAGAGTCCACACACCCAACCAGCCGAGCCACCCAAGCACTCCTCCAATATTTTCTTACAGATTCCGTTTGTTGCTGTATTTTTTTTTTAAAGATTTTATTTATTTATTTGACAGAGAGGGAGACAGAGAAGGAACTCAAGTAGGGGGAGTGGGAGAGGAGAAGCAGGCTCCTTGCTGAGCAGGGAGCCCGATGCGGGGCTTGATCCCAGGACCCTGGGATCATGACCTGAGCCGAAGACATCTGCTTAACTGACTGAGCCACCCAGGCACCCCCAGTTTGTTGCTGTATTAAAAAAATCTATTCATGGTGATTCTTATTTTGTAGTTAACAGATTTGAAGACTAAAGAGTGGTGACACTATTAAGAATGCCTTTAAGAACACTTGGGCTGCTTCCATAATTTGCTATTGTAAATAATGCTGCTGTAAACATAAGGTTGCACGAATCCCTTTGAATTAGTGTTTTTGTAATTTTTAATTTTTTTTGTTTTTGTAATTTCTTTAAAAAAATTTTATTTATTTATTTGACAGCATAAGCAGGGAGAGCGGCAGGGAGAAGGAGAAGCAGACTCCCCCCGCTGAGCAGGGAGCTGGACTCGGGGCTCGATCCCAGGACCCTGGATCATGACCTGAGCTGAAGGCAGCCACTTAACAGACTGAGCCACTCAGGCGCCCCATGTAACTTTTGAGTAAATACCCAGCAGTGTGATTATTGGACTGTAGGGTAGTTCTGTTTTTAACTTTTTTAGTAACCTTCACTGTTTTCCACAGTGACTGCACCAGTTTGCATTTCTACCAGGGGTGCAAGAGGGTTCCTTTTTCTCCAACACCAGTTGTTCCTTGTGTGTGTCATTTTTTTTAACATTTTATTTATTTATTAGAGAGAGAGAGAGCACAAGGAGGGGGAGCAGCAGGCAGAGGGAGAGGGAAAAGCAGGCTCCCCACTGAGCAGGGAGCCCAACATGGGGCTGGATCCCAGGACCCTGGGATCATGACCTGAGCCAAAGGCAGCCAATTAACCAACTGAGCCACCCAGGCGTCCCTCTTGTGTTTTTGATTTTAACCATTCTTACAAATGTGAGGTGATCTTATTGTAGTTTGTTTTATTTGTTTAGTTTTTTTTTTTTTTACCTTAAGTAAACTCCATGCCATACATGGGGCTCAGACTCAACCATCCTGAGATCAAGAGTTGCATGCTCTACCAACTGAGCCAGGCAGGAGCCCCTCTCATTGTAGTTTTGATTTGCATAACCCTGATGATGAATGATGTTGAGCAGATGAATGGATAAAGATGTGTATGCACATGCACACACATCCACACCCACATAGGAATATTATTCAGACATAAAAAAGAAAGAAATCTTGTCATTTTCAATGACTTGGATGGAGCTAGAGAGTGTAATGCTAAGCAAAATAAGTCAGACAGAAAAAGACAAATACCATATGCTTTCACATATATGTTGAATTTAAGAAATAAAGGGGGGAAATGAGCAAAGGATAAAAAAAGACAAACCAAGAATCACTTTTGACTATAAAGAATAAACTGATGGTTACCAGAGGGGAAGTTGGTAGGGGGTTGGATGAAATAGGTGATGTGGATTAAGGAGTGCACTTGTGATGAGCACTGGGTGATGTACGGAATTGTTGAATCACTGTAGTATACACCTGAAACTAATATAGCACTGTATGTTAATTAATTGGAATTAAAATAGAGTGAATTCATTTAAGAATAAAATTAAATTGGGTACCTGGCTGGCTTAGTCAGTAGAGATTGTGACTCTTGGTCTCAGGGTCATGAGTTGAAGCCCTACTTTTGGCGTGGAGCCTACTTTAAAAAAAAAAAAATATATATATATATTTACATTTTATTATTTTGTTTAAAGAGAGGGGGGAAAAAGGCTAGAGTGAGTTTGGCTTTTTTCCCCTGGAAGATAAGATGCTGAAAGTCATGGTCTTTGTATTATAGGATTTTTCTTATGTCTATAAGCCTGAAAATTGTCAAGTTTTGGTGGGATGTTCCATGTTTGCACCTCTAAAAAGTCTACCAAGCCAATGTCTGCCTCCTATCAAATTGCCAGAAGAGTGTATTTACCGTCAGAGTTGGACTGTTGGAAAATTGGAATTGCTTCCTTCAGGGCCTGCAGTGCCATTCATCAAAGAGGGGTATGATTTAGATTTATGTTATTGGTATAGTGTAGGTGTGCTTACATAGCTTTAATTTTTTTCACAGAAGTACCTGCTTTGCTAGTACTTAGAAAAAAGATACTGTTTTTTTAATTCTAAAAATTGTTTTTTGATCAATAAATTATAATGGTATTAGTTGCATGTTGATAAACTGTTGGAAAACTTAAGACCATTATGCTTTGGTTATTTGTCTTCATTTGTGGGTGGAAGTTTTCTTCAGAAGCACCTTTTGTTTTGCTCTGAAATTCTAAATCCCATTTGTGTATTTGCCATATCACATACTTCTCATATTTTAATATCTCTGAAATTGGGATGTCTTATAATTGGTAGGATCTTACAATTGACATTGTCCCTTATTGCATGTAAACATCTCTAAAATCAGGATTTTTTTTTTTAACAGTGACATCTTAGGATCAATGAAATATGGTTATTTGTAGTACAAGAAATACGGATAGTAAATGTGGATGTCTAGGTGTAGATAAGTGTAAACAGATTTTATTTACAGTTTTGGAACTAGTCGGTTAGTCCACAGTCTACAACAGTCACCTAGAGTGGATATAATGACCAGATACATATTTTAATTATACTTGTAACTTTTGCACTAATTGTGCTTTCATTTTCAGTGTTACTGAAAAATACTGGGAGATTTTTAGTTCTGTTTCATATTATTAATATGTTCCTCTATGTATGTGTTTAATTTTTTACCCTGGTAACACCAGTGATGGGAGTACTATCGATCAAGAATATGGTCCTGCTTATACACCTCAAACTCATACTTCTTTTGGGATGCCTCCTAGCAGCGCACCTCCTAGTAACAGTGGAGCAGGAATTCTTCCTTCTCCATCTACACCTAGGTTTCCGACTCCAAGGACTCCAAGGACTCCAAGGACTCCTCGAGCTGGTGGACCTGCTAGTGCTCAAGGTTCAGTCAAATATGAAAACTCAGACTTGTATTCACCAGCTTCCACCCCCTCCACATGCAGACCCCTTAATTCTGTTGAACCTGCAACTGTTCCCTCCATCCCTGAAGCACACAGTCTTTATGTAAACCTCATTCTTTCAGAATCAGTTATGAATTTGTTTAAAGACTGTAACTTTGATAGTTGCTGTATCTGTGTCTGCAACATGAATATCAAGGGTGCAGATGTTGGAGTTTACATTCCAGATCCAATGCAGGAAGCACAGTATAGGTGTACCTGCGGCTTCAGTGCTGTCATGAACAGAAAATTTGGAAACAATTCAGGATTATTTCTTGAAGATGAACTAGATATCATAGGACGCAACACAGAATGTGGCAAAGAAGCAGAAAAACGTTTTGAAGCTCTCAGGGCTACTTCTGCTGAACATGTTAATGGAGGACTAAAGGAATCTGAGAAATTCCCTGATGAGTTGATATTATTGCTACAAGATCAGTGCACTAATTTATTTTCACCTTTTGGAGCAGCAGACCAAGACCCTTTTCCCAGGATTGGTGTAATTAGTAATTGGGTACGTGTTGAAGAGCGGGACTGTTGCAATGACTGCTACCTTGCATTAGAACATGGGCGTCAATTCATGGATAACATGTCAGGAGGAAAAGTTGATGAAGCACTTGTGAAAAGTTCATGCTTACACCCCTGGTCCAAAAGAAATGGTAAGCATCCTAATGGAATAATTTTTCTGTTTATTTTCTTTTAGTTGTAGGACTGCTTTTCTTTCTTCGGAAAAAGTATTAAAGGCAGTTCCCATGTAACTAATAGAGACATTGAAATTTGGGACTTAAAACTCCTCTAAGAATGACATTTTTAAAAGGAGAATTTCCTAGCAGTTTAGTTTAATTTCACCAATAAAAGTATGGTTATTGTAAGTCTGTAATTATGTACTTACGTAGGAGTATAAAAGGCACTTTGCAGATGTTAATTAGCAGAAAATTGCGGGTTGTCTGCTTTATTCAACATTCTTTCACTCATTAAATATTTACTGAACACCTGATATGTGCCACAGACTGTCCCTTTAGAAAGTACAGCCTTAAATGAAGCAAACATACTTCTTGCCCTTTTTGAGCCTGTAATTTAGTAGAGAAGACATAAACAAAATAAGTAATTATATTAGTTAGTGACAATTGCTTTGAAGAAAAAGAAAGGTGAAAGGAGTGGAAAAACACAGGAGTGTACTATTTTAGATGTATGGTTAGAGAAGATATTACTGAGGCATTTGAGTAAAAAACTGCATAAACTGGGAGAATGGAGCTATGGGGCTAACCAAGGGAAGAGTATTTCAGACAGTGCAAAGACCCTGAGGTTAATGTGTTTGAGGAACAGTAAGGAGATATTGTTGCTGGAGTGAACTGGGTGATGGGAGATTGGTCAAACATGAAATCTAAGAACTGGCCAAACACCAAAATCCTGGAGGGGTCTTATGGACCTTGTAAGACCTTCCTGTCTATTGTGTTGTGGATGGTAAAGGTAAGAGTAGAAGCAGAGTAGTTAGGAAGCAATTACAGTAGTCCAGGTGAAAGATGATCGTAATTTAGACAAGTTTGGAAGCAACAGAGATAGGAGTAGTGGGTTCTAGGTATTTTTGGGAAATAGAACCTACAGGATTTGCTGATACATAAGAAAAGATGAGGCATCAAGAATAGCTTGAGCAACAGGATGAAGTGATGGTTCTAATTATAGAGGAGGGAAACGTTGCAGGAAGAGGTCAAGTACACATTTGGAGGTAACAGTTTTAAATTCAGGGGAGTGATTAGGGTTGTAGATTAAAATTTTCTTGTGTAAGTTATCAGTATTAAAATCTATGGAGCTGGATCAAACAACCTAGAGAGTGACTGGAGAGAAATCCAAGGATGGAACTGATGTTTAGAGGTGGAGAAGAAAGGGAGGATCCAGGATAGGAAAACAAGGAAGTGGGAGGAAAATCAAGTGAGTATGGTGTCCTGGAAGTCAAGTACAGGAAATGTTTGAAGGAGAGAATGGTCATCAATGTCAGATAATGTTATACAGATACAGTGTCAGATACTTGTATAGAGTTCTGAAGATCTAATATGTTAATCCATATTAAGTGCTTAGCGCGGTGCTTGCAACATAGTACTGAACTAATAATATAAGCTGCCATTATTATTAAAATAATCAATTAGATATTTTCTTTCAGGCACAACCAACCCAACACTTCTTAAAAGTTGTCTCGATATACCACTAATTTTTCTAACTTTTGGTTATTATATAGAAAATTAGCCTCCTTCAAAATGTGGTTTTGGGTAAGGATCTTTTCTAAGGTGATATCTGCCATATAATAACTTTTAGTTGGTCCATGTGTCATTCACTAATTCAGTTTTTTTTTTTTTTGACACATATGCAGAACAGTGTGCTTGGTCTTCTAGGAGATAGGAAGATATAACCTATCTTTAAATTGCTTACGCAGTACTCAGAGAACCAAAACTATAATGCAGGGTTGAAAGAAGTAAAAACACCCTAAATGCCCATTGACAGGAGAATGGATAAATGATTATGATAGTACAAATAGAATGTTGCATAGTTCTAAACATGAATAAAACTATATATAACAAATAGGTGAATCTTAGTATTGAGAGGAAGGAGAGTGGGAACAAGTCCTAGAAGATTATATATGGTAAGTTACCTTTTTGTAAAGTTTTAAAATGAGCAAAACTAAATATTTTTTAGATGCACATAAAATTCAGGATAGTGGTTAATTTTTAAAAGCTGAAGGAGGGTTAGGATAGGGAGAAGCGCTAATATGATTTTTGTGGTGATGTTCTAGTTCTTGGGCTGTGATATCATAGTTGTTCATAATGTTATTATTAAAGAAAATTTGTGACATAGGAGGGCAGTACATGGACCAGTGGTTAAGATTTTGTTCATGACATAGTTTGATGATTCATGGAACTCCTTATACTCAAGGACAGAGTTAGAAAAAGGTATAAATAAATGTCATAGATGTTCAAAAAATGGGCAGGATTGTTTTCAGCCATAGGTAATAGTTAAGAACATATGCTGTGGAGGCAGACTGCTTGAGTTTGAAATATGGCTTTATCACTATATACTATGACATTGGGCAAGTTATTTAATCTCTCTGTGCTTCAGTTCTCTTAAATTGTGTCAGTAATAGTATTTACCCCAAATAGTGTTGAGAGGATCAGTGTTTTATGTAACAGAGAGCGGTGCCTGGCACAAAGAACTCAAATATTAGCAGTTGGTAATAGTAGTAATAGCAGAAGCAGTAGCGTTAGTGGTACTCTATTGCTTGTTTTTAAGAACCAACTCATCTTGAAAGTTCTCATCACAAGAAAAAAATATTATGTAACTATGTATGGTGATGGATGTTGACTGGACTTATTGTGGTGATCATTTTACAATATATACAAATACTAAATCATTATATTGTGCACCTGGAACTAATGTTATGCCAATTTTACCTCTATAAAAAATAAAAAAAGAACTAGCTTATGCCAGTTGTACCTCAAACAAGGCCCAACTTATCTGCCAAATAGAAAACATTGAGGCTCAACATTTTTTGTGTAACCGTAAACATTGATGTAAACAGGAAACTTTACAGCCATAAAGATAAATTTCATCGTAACAACTTATATTAAAATAATTCAAAACAGAGGTGCCTGGCTGGCTCATTTGAAGAGTATGCCACTCTTGATCTTGGGGACATGAATTCAAGGCCCATGTTAGGTGTAGAGATGACTTAAATAAATATTTAAAAAAATAATAATTCAAGGGACACCTGGGTGGCTCAGTCAGTTAAGCGTCTGACTCTTGATTTTAGCTCAGATCTTGATTCTCAGGGTCAGGAGTTCAAGCCCCGCAGTGGTCTCCGTGCAGGGCATGGAGCCTACTTTAAAAATAAAAGATGATAATTCAAAGCAAAAAAGCAGTTCCTTTATGTTTCAATTTTTAAATTTCAATATAAAGACAAATAATGTGGGGTGCCTGGGTGGCTCAGTCAGTTAAGTGTCTGCCTTTGGCTCAGGTCATGATCTCAGGATCCTGGGATCCAGCCCTATGTCGGGCTCCCTGCTCAGTGGGGAGTCTGCTTCTCCCATTCCCTCTGCTCCTCCCCCCACTTGTGTGCATGCACGCTTGCTCACTCTCTATCAAATAAATCTTAAAAAAAAATGCTGTGATCTAAATGTGTAATATTGGAATACTTTCATTAAACTATAGCAGCATCATGAAAGAAAAGGTCCTACATTAGGACCTTTGCCCTAATTGTTTCCTCTGCCTCGGACACCTTTCCCCCATGTATTTACAAGGGTAACTGTCTTGTCGGTTAAGCATCCAACTCTTGATCTCAGCTCAGGTCTTGATCTTGCGGTTGTGAGTTCAAGCTGCACGTTGGTCTCCATGCTCGGCAGGGAACCTACTTTAAAAAAAAATATCTCGGGTGTCATTTTATCAGTATAAAATTGCAAACCCCTCTTCATGTTCTCCATCCTGCTGCTTTTGCTTTTCTCTATAGTGTGTTTTACCTTTTAATATACTGTATAGTTTGTTGATTAATTATTGTCTCTCCATTAAATTTACCCAGTGAAAGTTCTGTGAAAATGCTAGGGTTTTTGTCTGTTTTGCTTGTTGATATATCCCAAGTACTTACAACAGTGCCTGGCATATAGGAGATGCCCAACGTGTTAAAATATTTGTTTGAAGGAATTAAAAAGGTCAAGCCATAGTTTGTATATTTTAATGGTAGTGTTTATTTTTTTTTCAAGATGGGAAAAACTTTGTTCTAGTTATGAAAAAATACATACTGGCTGAAAAGAATGAATCTAGACAATGCAGAAAAGTAGAAGTAAAAATTGCCCATATTTCTGCCCATTCACAACAGCATTACAGCACTCCCAAGATCACTCTTTCAACAGCTTTATTGACGTACCATACAATTCACTCATTTAAAGTGTACAGTTGAATGGTTTTTAGTGCAGACAAACCTCAGAGACACTGTGGGTCTGGTCCCAGACTACCACAGTAAAGTGAATATCACAATAAAGTGAGCCAAATGAACTTTTTGGCTTCCCAGTGCACATGAAAGTTAGGTTTACACTACACTGTCGTCTTATTAAATATGCAGTAGCATTATGTCTAAAAAATGTACACACCTTAATTTTAAAATACTTTATTGCTAAAAAATGCTAACCATTATCTGAGCTTTCAGCAAGTCATGCTCTCGTAGCTGGTAGCTTCAGTGTTGACGGCTGCTGACTGATGAGGATGGTGGTCGATGGAGACTGGGGTAGCTGTGGCAACTTCTTAAAATGAGACAACAGTGAAGTTTGCCACATTGATTGATTCACGAACAATTTCTCTGTAGTATGAGGTGCTGTTTGATAATATTTTACTCACAGTGGAACTTTTTCAAAATTGGAGTCAGTCCTTTCAAGTTCTCCTGCTGCTTTATCAACTAAGTTTATGAATATTCTAAATCCTTTGTTGTCATTTCAACAGTTCACAACATCTTCACTGCATCTCAAGAGTAAGAAGCAACTTCTCATCCATTAAAGTTTTATCATGAGATTGAAGCAGTTCAGTCACATACTTCTCTCACTATTTCCACCACATTTCCACTGAAATCTTGAATCCTTCAAAATCATCCATGAGGGTTGCAATCAGCTTTTTCAAAATTCCTGTTAATATTGGTATCTTGATCTCTTCCCATGAATCACAAATGTTCCTAAATGGCATCTAGAATCGTGAATCACTTCCAGAAGCTTTTCAATTTACTTTGCCCAGATCCATCAAAGGAATCACTATCTAAGGCAGTTACAGCATTATGAAATGTATTTCTTAAATAGTAAGACTTGGAAGTTGAAATTGCTCCTTGATCAATGGGCTGCAGAATGGATGTTGTGTTAGCAGGCATGAAAACAACATTAATCTCATTGTACATCACCGTCAGAGCTGTGGGGTGACCAATGAGCAGTCATATTTTGAGGAGATTAGGCGCGTTTAGGGTGGTATGGCCATAGACTGAGCAGTCATATTTTGAAAGGAATCTTTTTCTGAGCAGTAAATCTCAGCAGTGGACTTAAAATATTCAGTAAATCATGATATAAACAGATGTGCTGTCATGCAGGCTTTGTTGTTCCATTTATAGAGCAGGGGCAGAGTAGATTTAGCATAATTCTTAAGGGCCCTAGGATTTTCAGAATGGTAAATGAACTTTGGCTTCAACTTAATGTCACCAGCTGCATTAGCCCCTAACAAGAGAGACAGCATGTCCTTTAAAGCTTTGGAGCTAGGCATTAATTTCTCTTTAGCTGTGAAAACCCCTGTATGATGTCTTCTTCCAATTGAAGATTGTTCTGTCTGCATTGAAAAGTCTGTTATTTAGTATAGCCATCTTCATTAATGATCTTAGCTTAATTTTCTGGATAACTTGCTGCAGCTTCTACCTCAGCACTTATGCTTCACCTTGTACTTCGATGTTATGGAGGTGGCTTCTTTGCTTAAACTTCACGAACCAACCTCTGTTAGCTTCAGACTTTTCTTCTGCAGTTTCCTCACTTGTCTCAGCCCTCATGGAATTGAAAAGAGGTCTTGCCCTGGATTAGGTTTTGCCTTGAGGAAATGTTCTGTTCTATCCAGACCACTAAAACTTTCTCCTTATCAGCAGACAGCCTGTTTCACTTTTCTTATCTTTGTGTTTCACTTTTAATTTTCTTCGAGAACTTTTCCTTTGCATTCACAACTTGGCTATTTGGCACAAGAGGCCTAGCTTTTCAGCCTCTGTGGGCTTTCAACATGCCTTCCTCACTAAGCTTAATCATTTCTAGCTTTCGATTTAAAGTACAACTCTTCCATTCACTTGAACATTAGAGACCCCAGCAAGGTTATTAGTTGGCCTAATTTCGGTATTGTTGTGTCTTGGGGAATAAAGAGGCCCAGGGAGAGAGAGACAGGGAAACAGCCAGTTGTGGAGCAGTCAGAACACACAACATTTATTAAGTATGCCATCTTAGATGAGCATGGTTCGTGGTGTCCCCCCAAATTTATAATAGTAACATCAAAGATCACTAATGGTCACAGATCACCGTAACAAATATAGTAATAACGAACAACTTTGAAATATTGGGAGAATTACCAAAATGTGACAGAGACATTGGAAAAATGATACTAATAGACCTGCTCGTTGCCGGATTGCCACAAACTATCAACCTGTTAAAAAAAAATGCAGTATTTTTGAAACAGAATAAAGCAAGGTATGCCTGTATTCACGGAGTTGTGTAGCCATCACCACAGTCAATTGTAGAGCATTTTCATCACCATGAAAAGAAACCCCATGCGTATTAGAGGTCACTCCCTATTCCCTCCATGCCCTCCCTTTCAATGCCAGTCAACTACATTCTCTCCATATAGATTTTTTTGGACATTTCACATAAATAGACTCATACACCATATGGTCTTTTATGATTGGTGTCTTTCACTTAGCATTCTCAAAGTTCATCCATGTAGCATGCATTCATTAATACTTGCTTTTTATTGCCAAATATTCTGTTGTATTGGGTATACCACACTTTATTCATTCATCTGTTGATGGACATTTCGGTTGTTTCCACTCTTTGGCTATTATGAATAATGCTGATTTGAACATTTGTGTACAAGTTTTTATGTGAACATATGTTTTCATTACTCGTGAGTGGACTTACTAGGCTATAGCACTCTGTTTTACTTTTTGAGGAATTGTCAGACTGTTTTCAAAGCAGCTGCACCATTTTATATTCCGACCAGCAATGTGTGAGAGTTCTGCTGTCTCCACATCTTCATTAACATTTGTCATTGTCTTTTTGATTATAGTCATCATAGTGAGTATGAAGTGTCATCTCATTGTGGTTTTGGTTGGCATTTCCCTGATGGCTTTTCAAGTGCTTATTGTCCATTTTTATATCTTTGGAGAAATGTCTTTTTCAGAACCTTTGTCCCATTTTTAAATTAGACTTTTTTGTTTTCATCATTGAGTTGTAAGTTCTTTATATGTTCTGGATAAAAGTCCCTCATTAGATATATGATTTCCACATATTTTCTCCTATTCTCTGGGTTGTCTTTTCACTTTCTTGATGGTATCCTTTGAAGCAGAAAAGTTTTTAATTTTAATGAAGTTCAGCATACTTACTGTCTTGTTGCTTGTGCCTTTGGTGTCATATCTAAAAAGGCTTTTCCTAACCCTAAGTAAGTCATGAATATTTACTCCTCTGTTTCTTTTTCTAGGAGTTTTATAGTTATAACACTATTTAGGTGTATAATCCATTCTGAATTAACTTTTGTATTTGGTATAAGGAAGGGTTCCAACTTTATTCTTCTGCATGTGGATATCCAACTGTCTTAGAACCATTTGTTAAAAAGATTATCTTTCCCCATTAAATTGTCTTGACACCCTGTCAAAAATAAATGGACTATGTGAGATTTCTGGATGTTCAGTTCTATTCTGCTGATCAGTGTGTCTATCCTTCATGATGATCACTCTTAAAAATCATAACCTTTTAATCATCGCTTTCCAACCAGATTTCAGCTTAAATAGAGACCTGGCACCTGTGGCTGTATACAGTTATAATTCTTTTTCATGTCAGTCTCCCACACAAGAGAGTAAGATCCCTCAAGATGTGAGTAAGAATCTATTTACACAGTATTCCCCACAGCTAGAATAATTCCTGGCCCATAGTAGGTCTTCAGTAAATACATTTTCTTTTCTTTTTTAAGATTTTATTTATTTATTTGAGACAGAGAGCATGAGAGGGAGGAGGGTCAGAGGGAGAAGCAGACTCCCTGCCAAGCAGGGAGCCCGATGTGGGACTCGATCCCGGGACTCCAGATCATGACTTGAGCTGAAGGCAGTCGCTTAACCAGCTGAGCCACCCAGGCACCCAGTAAATATATTTTCTAAAAGAATGAAGAAGTATTTGAGAATTTTTTCTGAATTAAAATCAAAATGCAAATTCCTGAGCTAAACCCAGGTCAGAATTTCTCATGGTAGCTCTGCATATATGTCCTTAAAAAGTTCCCCATGTGATTATGATAAATAACCTTAGCCAATAGCAACTTTTTCTAGACTTCATTTTATGTGAATATTCAGATATGAATACACATAATTATATTTTATACTGTTTATGTAAAATATCTTCTATAGTTTTATAACTTGCTTTGATTTACCAGTGTGTAAGTCATTAGTCCATTTCAGATAGCTTTGTTGTTACTTAGTGACTACATATTCTGTTAAGTAGTTTACATACTGATTTTTTAGAGAGGGAGTTGGGGAGGGGCAGAGGGAGAGGGTTAGAACCTTTTTTTTTTTTTTTTTTTAGATTTACTTTTTGAGAGAGAGGGAGAGAGAGAGAAGGAGCAGGGGGAGGGGCAGAGGGAGAGGAAGAATCAGACTCCCCACTGAGCAGGGAGCCCGATGTAGGGCTCGATCCCAGGACCCTGAGATCATGACCTGAGCCGAAGGCAGACGCTTAACCAACTGTGAGCCACCCAGGCGCCTGGGAAAGAGAGAATCTTAAGCAGGTTCCACACCCGGTGAAGAGCCCAAAATGAGGCTTGATCTCAGAACGCTGAGATCATGACCTGAGCCCAAATCAAGAGTCGGATGCTGAACAGACTGAGCCATGCAGGCAACCCTACAGTAGGTTATTTAAACGTAATAGTTACTAAGCAGTATATCTGAAATTAAGTTACTTATAATTCTGTACACTATTTAGATCTAGGGAATGAAAGCCAGAAATAATAAATTAGGCAGTAATAATAATGAATTAAAGTTGAGTGATTTAGGGGCATCTGGGTGGCCTAGTCAGTTAAGTGTCTGCCTTCAGCTCAGGTCATGATCCCAGGGTCCTGGGATTGAGCCCTTGGTCAGGCTCCCTGCTCAGCAGGGGAGTCTGCACTCACTCTCCCTCTCCTTGTGTGCTCTCTCTATTGCGCACGCTCTCTCTCAAATAAATAAAATCTTTTTTTTAAAAAAGTTGAAAGATGTAATGTACAAGTGCTCAAACATGTTTAATGATACAACTGAGTGTACTGGGGGCACAGATTAACCGTATCAGTAACATTTAGTGATTTTTTTTTTTTTTAATGCCATTTGACATGAAGCAGCATCTTTCATACCCATTCTGATAGTTGGTCAGAAATGCAGGTCATAATAATATAATCCATAAATCTGTAAATCTAGTTTTATAAAGTATCTATGGATATTATAACACTTTTTACAGTGTAAGCAAGTTCATTTGTTACTGTACAAGTTCTGTATTTCAGAATTGTTACAGTCTACTATTTTTCCCAAATTAAACTTTAATCAATATAACCAGTCTTATCTATCTGATCATTTTACCATAGTGGTTATTAAGGTACACAGTTTATAACTCATTTCAGTGTGAGGTAGAGTTCTTTCTGGGAAAATACCTACAAGCACCAAAAACAACCAAAACAAATGCAGAAAAGGAAGAAATTTATTTGATTAATTTATAAATTGGTTAGCTAATGATGTGAGTGACTTTTTTATGGAGAGGAGTTATAATAACTTTTCTTATGTCTATTCTAGGAAAGTATCTAGAAGAACCATTTCTACAGATCATTTGAGATTGAACCTAATACAGTTCTCTGCACAAGCAGATGCTTAATCTTGATGATTGAAGTTGAACTTTCATGTATTTTGTTACGAAATTTTATTTCTTCGTATTGGCAATAGCAATTCTTACTTTTTTTTTTTTTTTTTTAATGGTTGTAGATGTGAGTATGCAGTGCTCACAGGATATACTTCGAATGCTCCTATCTCTTCAGCCAGTTCTTCAGGATGCTATTCAGAAAAAAAGAACAGTAAGGCCTTGGGGAGTTCAAGGTCCTCTCACTTGGCAACAATTTCATAAAATGGCTGGCCGAGGCTCTTATGGTAAGTAATTTATAGTAATGTGTATTGACTGATTTTATATCAGCCCTTTATTTTTGTGCCCAACTTGGAATAAGCACATTTGTCTTCCTTAAATATTTTTGTAGCATATGCTTGACTTAAGGCCAGGGTGGTCAATCTTAGCCTTCATTACTTTGAGCATTTCCAATATTTAATTTATTGGGTTCTCCAGCCCCTCTTCAGAAAGAACAGCTTCCCTTAGATCTATTTTTACAGATTAGACTCACCAGTAAGATTTTATATGAAGAAAGAATCATATTGCCAAAATTTTTTAAATAAATGAACACTACTTTCATTGTAAATTATCACTTTACAACGTTGAATGAAGAATGGGGCAAAAAGAAGAGGCTACTACTAGTGATGAAGGACCCCAAGTTCTTCATTTAAAAAAAAACAAAAAACAAAAAAAACAAATTTGCTGGTTGTAAGAGTAGCAAATGAATACCCTAAATATGCTACACAGTACAGGGGCGCCCGGCTGGCTCAGTCGGTGGAGCATGTGGCTCTTGATCTCAGGGCTGTGAGTTCGAGCTCCACATTGGGTGTAGAGATTACTTAAATATGACATCTTTAAAATATATGTATGGGGCACCTGGGTGGCTCAGTTGGTTAAGCGACTGCCTTCGGCTCAGGTCATGATCCTGGAGTCCCGGGATCGAGTCCCACATCGGGCTCCCTGCTCAGCAGGGAGTCTGCTTCTCCCTCTGACCCTCTCACGTGCTCCCTCTCATTCTCTCTCTCTCAAATAAATAAATAAAATCTTTAAAAAATAAAAAAATAAAAATATATGTATGTATGGTACACAGTAGATTTATGGTCATCTATCAAGGCAAAGAACATTCAAAATACTTGAACTATCTGTTGAAGATTGTCTCTGAAAGGTGGGAGCTTTTAAAATATATTTGTGGGGTGCCTGGGTGGCTCAGTCGGTTAAGCATCCGCCTTCAGCTCAGGTCATGATTCTGGGGTCCTGGGATCGAGTCCCGTAATTGGGCTCCCTGCTTAGCAGGACAGTCTGCTTCTCTCCCTCTGCCTCACCCCTTGCTTGTGCTCCCTCTCTCACTCTCCCTCTCTCTCAAATAAAATATTAAAAAGTATATACATACATATTTGGAATAATAGTTTTTAACATTGAAATCTTTGACTTTCATGCATGGTTTTAGACTGCATTATGTACAGAAGTAGTAGATTTGCTCATAATTTTCCTTTTCCTTTTATTAATGGCTAAATAATCATTAAAAACTTGACATTTAGTGAAAAATGCAGGTTAATTATATTTTTACATTCTTTTAAAAACCAAATAGAGTGTGTGTGTACACACACACACAGTTCTGCACCTTACTGACCAGGACATATAGAGCTGTCTTTCTTTCTTTTTTTTTTTTTTTTTTAAGATTTTATTTATTTGTGAGAGAGAGAATGAGAGACAGAGAGCATGAGAGGGAGGAGGGTCAGAGGGAGAAGCAGACTGACTCCCTGCTGAGCAGGGAGCATGATGCGGGACTCGATCCCAGGACTCCAGGATCATGACCTGAGCCGAAGGCAGTCGCTTAACCAACTGAGCCACCCAGGCGCCCTTAGAGCTGTCTTTCTTTAGTTTTAATGGGTTCATGTATTTCATGTTCTTTACATATGATAATATTTTACCAATCCACTGTTTATGGACATACATATTGTTTCTCTCATTGTCATCACAACTGTTTTTCTATAATGCACACATCTCCTCTGGCTTAAAGGATGTGTGTTTTGTTGTTGTTGTTTTTATTGTTGCCAAATTACTCTCTGAGTATCAATTTAAACTCCCACCAGCAAAATGCCTGTTTCCGCAAACCCTTGCTGAAGTAGATGGGTGAAAATGGTTGTTTTATTATAGCTTGAGAAATGGCATAGTACAGACTGTAAGAGTAGATTACCTGGCCTCTAATCGCATGTCTACCACTTCTTGTGTGATTCCAGACACGTTGCTTAACTTCTTCATTCCTGCTTTCTCATCTCTAAAATGAGGTTAATATTAGTATCTGCCTTACATGGTTTTGTGAGGATTAAATGAGTTAATATGTGTAAAGTTAGTATGTGTAAAGATCCTTGAACAGTACCTAGCACATAGCAAATGTTAGTTTTTCAACAATAATTATTTTAAATTGCTTTCTCTTAATGAGATTGAGCAGCTTTTTATGTATAAGATATTTCCTTTTCTGTGAACTTAGTTCATACACTTTACCCATTTTTCTGTTAGGTTGTTGATCATTTTCTTAGGGATTTTTAAGTCCCCTTTATATGGTAAGGAATTTAACCTTTTGTCATCTGAATTACAAATCTTTTTCCATTTTGTTGTTAATCATTTGGCTTTTTTATAATGTTTTTTATGCCAAATTTTAAAATTTATATAGTCAGATTGATCAGCTTTTAAATGGACAGGTTTTATGTTATGGTTAGAAAGGCTTTCCCCAGTCCAAATTTATAAAAAATAAAATAAAACTCCCCTCCCATGTTTTCTTTTGTACTTCTAAGTTTTTTCATTTGAATTAATTTTTTTAACAATTAAAACAATTTTAATAATTAAATAATTAAACAATTAAATTAGTATAAGTCATGTTTCCTAAAGACCATTTAGCAAATTCCTAACTCTGGAAAAGTCTCAATCATTGATTGGCCTTTAGATATATATATATATATTTTTAAAGATTTTATTTGTTTATTTGACAGAGACACAGCAAGATAGGGAACATAAGCAGGGGGAGTGGGAGAGGGAGAAGCAGGCCTCCCGCCGAGCAGGGAACCCGATGCGGGGCTCGATCCCAGGACGCTGAGATCATGACCGGAGCCGAAGGCAGACGCTTAATGACTGAGCCACCCAGGCGTCCCGGCCTTTAGATATTTTTATCTTTAATCAAATATTTTTGCTAATGACTTCAGTAACTTTGACATTTAAATAAAAGGAAGACATGTAACTGCTTTAAAATATTTACTTTTTTTTTTCTTAATATTTTCTTAAAATATGTTTTTTCCTATTTAGGAACTGATGAATCCCCAGAACCACTGCCAATCCCTACGTTTTTGTTGGGTTATGATTATGATTTTCTGGTGCTTTCTCCATTTGCGCTCCCTTATTGGGAGAGACTTATGCTGGAACCCTATGGATCTCAAAGAGATATAGCCTATGTTGTATTATGTCCAGAAAATGAAGCCTTGTTAAATGGAGCCAAAAGCTTTTTTAGAGACCTCACTGCGATATATGAGGTAGGTGTTTGAAAAGAGGTAGCATTCGGTGGCGGGGCGGGTGGTGGGGAAGTCAGCTTCTCCCTCTTCCTCTGCTCCTCTTCCTGACTCCTGCGCGCGTGCGCGCTCTCTCACACTCTCTCTTAAATAAAGATCTTTAAAAAAAATAAAGAGGTGGCATTTTAAAACTATAATTTGTATATTTATATATGAAATATACTGGGCAGTTCATTTGATTGGGACAGAGTAATAATGATGGGAAACTAGTTGTATAGTTCTCATGCTAGCCAGTTATGTTCTTTACAGCATTTGACCTGGACTGTTGTTCAATGTGTGTGCCGTGGGTCACAGTGAAATCACTGTATTGGGGAAAAACCATTGAAGACATATATATGCCATTTAAGGTCATCTTTTTTTTTAAATAAAGGGTTGCATTATTAAATAGCCAGGAAAAAAATTACATTTGTAAAAATTCTAGTCCTGATTCTAGACCTCAGGTGCTGACACTAGGCCTCACTTTCATAAAGTAAAGTTGTGTTAGATTTCTCTATGATCTTATCATTTCTGAAATTCTTGACTGATCTTTTAAATTCTTAACTGATATTATAATTCTCATGTTGTATCCCTCACTGAGTGCAGTGATTACAAATTTTAAGTGCTACAGGACATAAAGTCTTAACTTCATTATACTTTCCTTTCCCCATAAATGCTTAGAAATCCAGTCTTTAAAATTTAATTTCTTGGGCGCCTGGGTGGCTCAGTTGGTTAAGCTACTGCCTTCGGCTCAGGTCATGATCCTGGAGTCCCGCATCGGGCTCCCTGCTCGGCAGGGAGTCTGCTTCTCCCTCTGACCCTCCTCCCTCTCATGCTCTCTGTCTCTCATTCTCTCTGTCTCAAATAAATAAATAAAATCTTTAAAAAATAAATAAATAAAATTTAATTTTTTTCTACAGTCTGAGTTGTCAGTTTGTGCTGACTTAGCTCCTTTTAAATGTTCCACTTAATTACAAGGTATCTGTCCTATAGATTTGGGAAATAAATATTTCCCAAAGAGTGTTACTTGGAACACTAGTTCTGTAAAATCTTTCCAGAAAAAAGTTCCATAATTAAACAGGTTTGGGGAAACATTATATATTATTTTACTTTTTAAGAGATTCACTATTCAGGGGCGCCTGGGTGGCTCAGTCGTTAAGCGTCTGCCTTCGGCTCAGGTCATGATCCCAGGGTCCTGGGATTGAGCCCCGCATCGGGCTCCCTGCTCGGCGGGAAGCCTGCTTCTCCCTCTCCCACTCCCCCTGCTTGTGCTCCCTCTCTCGCTGTGTCTCTCTCTGTCAAATAAATAAATAAAATCTTTAAAAAAAAAAAAAAGATTCACTATTCATATTAGATTATTAAAGCTTTTGAAAGTTGGGTTTTTGGGGTTTTGGGGTGTTTTTTTTTTTTAAGCTTTTTAAAGTCTTAACACTAAAGAAATCCTCTGTCTAGGGGTGCCTAGCTGGTTCATTTGGTGGAAGTGTGACTCTTGATCTCAGGGTTGTAAGGTCAAGCCCCACATTGGGTGTGGAGCCTACTGAAAAAAAAAAAATCCTCTAGATTTTCTTAATTTAGTATTACATACTTATTTGATATTGGACTTCTTGTAACAAACATCAGTGGCCCACAGAATTGGAGGGAGAGCTGACAAATACATGGTATATTTATATACCAATTTTTATTTTTATTTGACTTGGATATATATGCATTTTTATGCTTACTTATATCTGTATACTACAAGTTTTCATTATTCAAACCACATGGTTCTTATGCCATTATTATCCAGGTGTTTTATTTCATTGGAGTTTAATTTAAAAAAAAAACTTAATGGATTTCTAATGTAAAAAAGAAAAAGATGTACTATTTCACTTGATATTTTTATCCCAAATATTAATTATAAATTGTAAGGCTTAATTTAAATAACTTAAATGCTTGGGGCACCTGGCTGGCTCAGTTGCCATGGAGCTCTTGATCTCAGGGTTGTGAGTTCGAGTCACATGTTGGGTGTAGAGATTACTTAGAAATATATCTTTTAAAAAAATAAATAACTTAAATGTTTTATTTTATAGTGTGGACTCATACTATAATAAATTCACTAATTCTGCTTTATGTATATCTGTAGTCCTGTCGATTAGGTCAGCATAGACCTATTTCTCGACTGTTGACGGATGGGATCATGAGAGTTGGATCTACTGCATCAAAGAAACTATCAGAAAAGTTGGTAGCAGAATGGTTTTCTCAGGCAGCTGATGGTAACAATGAAGCATTTTCTAAACTCAAGCTTTATGCACAAGTCTGCAGATATGACCTAGGTATTAAATTTGTATTTATTTTATAAAACCAGTGGTTGCAAAGTATGGCCCAATGTATCTGCTGTTTTTGCAAATAAAATTTTATTGGAACCCAGCTCTGCTCATCTGTTTACATATTGTCTGTGGCTGCTTTTGTGCTACAAGATCCGAGCTGAATAGTTGAGACAGAGACTGTGTGACCCACAAAACCCAAAATATTTACTGTCTGACCCTTTAGAGAAAAAGTTTGCTGATCCCTAAAATAGGGATCCTGTCAGGTAAGAAGAAATTGTGAGTATAAACAATTTCCTTTGCTTCTGTAGGATCTGATGAATTTGTGTTTTTATTTACGCTTACTAACATTAAGATTCTTGATTTGTTAATGGTTTAGAGATAAAATAACTTGTAGTTACCTCTACAACACCAAGAAAACAGTTCTTTGTTGGAACTAAGAAAATAACTATTTAAGACTTGCTTTTAACACTCTTGAATTAACATTGGATTAAATATCAATGGACTTTAGACTTAATCCAAGGAAACACAGAACCAAAATATTGACCCTCATTAGGCATCTCTATAGTATGAACCCCATGATAACATTTTTTATTTTATATCTAGTTAGCTCTCAGTTTAGTCAGTGTTTATTCAACTTGTGATTTAGGAACCCTTTGAATGGTTTGATGAAAATTTGCTAGATATTGTTTTCATTCAATTAATTATATCTAGTAAATACAATTTTGTTAACTTGCATGGGAACCATTTATTTTGTATGAAAATGCTGTTTACTTTTTCAGTTACATTTAAAATTTGTTTCTTCAGTTTCTGGGCAAAAGAAAAAGCTTTATCTCCTACATTATTAGCATGCAGCTAAGGGAGGGTAATTACCAAAAAGCATCAACTAGATTATTATTCACATAGTAGAATAAAAAAAGAACCAATCAGTGAAGTAAAGAATTAAATATCCTGCCTGTTTTTATTACCTTTAGGTCCTTATCTTGCTTCCCAGCCTTTGGACAGCTCTCTACTTTCCCAGCCAAATTTAGTTGCCCCTACAAGTCAATCTTTGATTACTCCAGCTCAGATGACAAGTACTGGAAATGCTAATACTCCATCTGCCACCCTAGCATCTGCAGCAAGCAGCACTATGACAATGACTTCAGGTGTTACCATGTCTTCTTCAGTTGCCACAGCTAATTCAACTTTGACCACAACTTCAACTTCATCTTCATCATCCTCCAACTTGAATAGTGGAGTATCATCAAATAAACTGCCCTCATTTCCACCCTTTGGCAGTATGAACAGTAGTGCCACAGGATCCATGTCTACACAAGCAAGTACAGTTCAGAACGGCCAGCTAGGAGGGCAACAGTCATCAGCTCTACAAACAGCAGGGATTTCTGGAGAATCATCTTCACTTCCCACTCAGCCTCATCCTGATGTGTCTGAAAGGTACCTTTACTATTCTTTGCAGAAATGTAAATATATTATGCTGCTTTCTGTCTAAGATAGTCCTTGTGAATGAACATGGAGAGTTTTTTGATCTCACCCTTGAAATTTTAGTTTTTGTAATGTTGATTATTTTATCTTTAAAATTATAATGCATGGAATTTTAGCATGGAATCCTAAACTTTAGCATGGAATCCTAAAATCTCATCATGGGAATTAAGACCTTTAAAACCATTTAGTTCAACTATGCTGTGATGTTTGAATCTCTTCTGTGACATAACTGTTAAGTAGATTAGCCTTTGCAAATCACTACAATGATTTAGAAGTCACTACTGAACCAGTCTGTTCAGAGCTTATTAAGAGCCATACAGAGATTTGAATCTCAGCTTTGCCATTTACTGGCTATGTGACTTTAGGAAAGTTGTCTGACTTCTCTGAGCATGTTATCTGTAAAATGGGAGCAGTAGGATATAATGTACATTAAGTGCTTTATACAATGCTTCCAAACACGTGAGTTATTTATGACAACAATGATGATTGCAGTTCTCTATTCCTTTTATGATGAAGGTATTGAGTGAGCTTCCCTTTTGACTTACAGGTTAGGTTAACATGAGCTTAGTACTTAGTAATATCTTTCAGTTACCCAGATGCACTTTGCTCAAAGTTAAACTTACTTATGTGAGTAAAAACAAACTATTAATTTACCCAGATTGATGCATTCATCTTGAACATCTAAATAGATTTGGAGTTTTAAAAAAATCATATCACCATCGAAGAATGAAGCTTGTGCACTATTAAAGTTACAAAGTGTGAAATGAATATGTAAAGGCTATTAATGTAGTAGAACATTGACTAAGTCTGAAAACCTGGTTTCTTTCTGGTCTGGCTCTGCTTTGTCATCTTTAGCAGCTCAGTTAACTATCTTTTGTCTCAGTTTTATCACTTAAGCATTAAGCTCTCTAGTGTTTTTGGATATTCTGTGGTTTTAAAAATTCTATTCCCTTTTTTAATGCAAGCCCTCTTAACATAAGGGTATTTGTATACCATAAAATTGTGTGCACAGTGTTTACTATTCTATTTGGAGAGAAAGAGATGTCCCTTAATTTTTAGAGAAGCTCTCCGACACCCCCCACCAGAAGAAGGGGAGAGGTTATTAAGAACCTGCTTTTTGATACTACCTCAAAAAGTATGGTACAACTTTTTTCCTAACTCTATATTTCTACCTTAAATTTTAGCACGATGGATCGGGATAAAGTGGGTATCCCCACAGATGGTGATTCACATGCAATCACTTATCCACCTGCAATTGTTGTTTATATAATTGACCCTTTTACCTATGAAAATAAAGATGAGAGCACTAATTCTTCTAATGTATGGACTTTGGGGCTACTTCGATGCTTTCTGGAAATGGTGCAGACTCTTCCTCCTCATATTAAGAGTACTGTTTCTGTACAGGTAAGAGTAATTTTTGCAAGTTAAACAGTTTGATGTAGACAGAAGTTAAAGCCAGGTTCTATTATATTTTACTTTAAGTGATATTATAATAGAATCCTTAGGTATTTTATAAAAGATAAACTTTACAGTCATACCACAATAATGAGAATAAAAAGGTTGCATTTAAGTACATTAAATATTTCTCTTGTGTTATTTTTATAAACCAGTTTTTAAATTCATAAGCTTAAATAGAAGACCAGAGCATGGATCTATATAAACTAGAGTTCTAAATAAGATAGATTGCAAGTAAAAGTAGAAATTAATAATATTAGGGGTGCCAGGGTGGCTCAGTTGGTTAAGCTTCTGACTTTTGATCTTACTAGCTCATGTCTTGATCTCAGGGTCATGAGTTCAAGCCCTACATTGAGCTCCACACTGGGCCTGGAGCCTACATTTTAAAGGGGTGGGCTGCTGGGTAGCTCAGTTGGTTAAGTGTCTTACTCTTGATTTTGGCTCAGGTTATGATCTCAGGGTCCTATGATTGAGCTCCTTGTCAGACTCCGTGCTCAGCGGGAAATCTGCTTGAGGATTCTCTCTCTCCCTCTGCCTCCCCCCCCACCTCGCACGCGTACTCTCTCGCTCTCTCAAAATAAATAACTTTTAAAAAATTAAAAATTAATTTAATGATATTAACTTGTTTGCAGAGATTGAATTATTTCTTTATAGACTATAGTAGGACTAATCAGTGGCAGTATTGATTAACTGCTGTGTAGAAATTTTAAAAGGTTTTTACATAACCTGTTAGTAAAACTGATTATTAAAAACCTGTATAATAAAATATAATTCTTTCTTTTCTTTTTTTTTAAAAATTTTATTTATTTATTTGACAGAGAGCGAGCGACAGCAGGAACACAAGCAGGGGGAGTGGGAGAGGGAGAAGCAGGCTTCCCGCCGATCAGGGAGCCTGATGCGGGGCTCGATCCCGGGACCCTGGGATCATGACCTGAGCCGAAGGCAGACGCCCAACGACTGAGCCAGCCAGGCACCCCTAAAATAGAATTCTTTAGAACATAGTTTTAATTAGGTTTTGTTTAAATTTTCTAGTAAATGTCTTTAGAGTTCTAGACCCACGGTTCTTTTTATTTTTAGTTTTGGAAGTTTAACCTTTGTAATATTTGCCTATAATTCTTAGATTGTTCCTTGTCAGTACCTGTTGCAACCTGTGAAACATGAAGATAGACAAATCTATACCCAGCATTTAAAATCCCTGGCTTTTTCGGCCTTTACCCAGTGTCGGAGACCACTTCCAACATCAACCAACGTGAAAACATTGACTGGCTTTGGTCCAGGCTTAGCCATGGAAACTGCTCTTAAAAGTCCTGATGTAAGTATGTTTTCCCTGACCAAAGTTATTGAATAACTGTACATTTTATGATTTTATACAAAACTAAGTGCAGTTCTTTGTTTAGTTCTCATTTTCTGATTATCTTATAATTGGGTATTGATAATATATCACATTTTCAATAAAAGATTTTTCTGTAATTGGCTAGTACTATAGTACCTTTATTTTTTATTTTACAGAGACCAGAGTGTATTCGACTTTATACACCACCTTTTATTCTGGCTCCAGTGAAGGATAAACAGACAGAGCTAGGAGAAACATTTGGAGAAGCTGGACAGAAATATAATGTTCTTTTCGTGGGCTACTGTTTATCACATGATCAAAGATGGATTCTTGCATCTTGCACAGATCTATATGGAGAACTTTTAGAGACTTGTATCATTAACATCGATGTCCCAAATAGGTACCTCTGTTTCTTTAAGTGTATCATTATATCATCCATTTTAAAAAATTCTCTCTCTCTCTCTCTCTCTCTCTCTCTCACACACACACACACACACACACACACACTTTCATTTTTAATGAATAGAAAACTGTTTGGAAGGTCATGTACATTAAGTTTTGGGATTGTGCGTGCTTTTCACTTTTTTGGGTAGTGAATATATTGTATAATTAGAAATAATTTTGAGTGATCTTTGTCACACCGACAAAAGAGATTAAAGTCCCTAAATTCTATGTAATAAAGCTTGAGGCAATGATTTCAGCCTAAGAAATTTTAAAGAATGGAACGAGAGAGCCCTCTGCAATTAAAAAAGAGCATCCTATAGCATTTACTTCTCTCAGGTACCATCTAAAATATAGTCCCTAATTAACTGAGTTAACTTCCTTTACTAAAATTGTTGACTGAAAATTTTCCTTTTAAGTGTTGGAATGTCTTCTGAAAATTTTTAGAATTCTTCTTGGTAGTAATTAGATATCATGCTCAGTTATTTATCAAGGCTGTAACTAATAGATCACAACAGGTAAGCCTCATATTAAGTTATAACCTAATAGATATTTCTAGTAACATGTTTCAAGGCTAGTGAACATGGCATAAGAGAACCTGAAAGGCAGGTTGATGAAGTAATGTTCAATTTTGAGGTTTGGTTGTATCCTTTATTTTTTTTATTATATAAAGATCAGTTTAAGTTCAGAAATTGATTATGTGCAGAAATGTTTAATGAATATTGGGTTATAGTGGTGCTGAAGAAGTGAATATAGAAACATTAATTTTATATTATTGGTTATAAAGATTTATTGACCATTTTTTATAAACCTTAGAGAAATACTTCATACCTTATTTCCTTGACACAATTTTGATTTTTTAAAATGCTCATTAAGTGAGTTTTGGAAATAGGGTGCTTATCTGTGAAGGATGAGAAAGAATAGAGAAAGAATAATACCACCTTTCCAATATGAAGATAGTATTGCCATTTTACTGAAAGTAGAAGTGAGATAATGGTATAAAGGTCCAACCCCAGAGTCATGGTGACGTGGGTTCAAATCCCAACTCTCCTACATACTGGGTATATGATCTTGAGGAAATTGCTTTAGCTAGCTGAGCTTCCACTGGGAGAATACTGGGAGAATAAATAAATAAAATAATAAAATAAATAAAACTGGGAGAATAATTTTATCTCCCTCCTAGGGTTTGTTAGGCTGAAATGAAGTATTACATGTAAATTGACTGGGCATAATGCTTGCTATGTATTAAGTACTCAGTAAATCATAGCTGCCATGGCTCAGCCACAGAGTGCTCATGTCATGTACTTGCCTGATAAAGGACATGCGTGCAGAAAACACAACAGTGTTGTTTGGTCTGAGAAGTGTAGTCTTTTGTTTAATATTCTTCAACCTAAAGTATAGAGCAAGGGTTGGCACACCACAGCCCATGCGCCAAATCTGGCTACATGCATTTGTTTAAGTATTATCTGTGGCTGCTTTCATGCTGTAGCAGCAGAGTTATTGTTGCAACAGAATCTTGATGGCCTGCAAAGCTTAATATATTGGCCCTTTAAAGAAAAAGTTTGCCAATCTCTGGTGTAGAACAGTGTTTCTGATGAATTTTGGTGGTTCATGGACAATTTTTATTTTAAGAACCTATTTTTTTTTTTTAAAGGTTTTATTTATTTATCTGACAGAGAGACCGCGAGAGAGGGAACACAAGCAGGGGGAGAGGGAGAGGGAGAAGCAGGCTTCCCGCTGAGCAGGGAGCCCGATGCGGGGCTCGATCCCATGACGCTGGGATCATGACCTGAGCCGAAGGCAGATGCTTAACGACTGAGCCACCCAGGCGCCCCTTAAGAACCTATTTTAATGTGTATTATGAAAAACATAAAGTAGCATGCTAAACACTATGGTCTTATGTATATTCTTGCTTATGACTTACATAAAAAGTATCAGGCATTAAAATTGAGGGACTAGTTTTTCACAGATTTGAGCTCTTTTAAAATGTTCTCATATGATTTTTAGGAATATTTAATTGTCTCTTTATTCTGTACAACAGGGCTCGTCGGAAAAAAGGATCTGCTAGAAGGTTTGGTCTACAGAAACTTTGGGAGTGGTGCTTAGGACTTGTACAAATGAGTTCATTACCGTGGAGAGTTGTAATTGGCCGCTTAGGAAGGATTGGTCATGGAGAATTGAAAGGTAAAATTGTGCTTTGATTGTTAAGTACTTCAACTTCTGTTTTATGTTAATTAATACACTGTTAGGCCACATATGGGTATATGTTCTGAATAAAATGCAGAGGTTATAAAAACTAGTTTTTTGTTTTGTTTTCAAAGAGGAATCACATATGTCTAGGTCACAGATGGCCTAATTCCAATTTTAAAAGGACATTTTATATTTTGACTATACCACCAGTGTTATTGCTACTATTCTTATTTATTGTCTATTTTTTCCTCTTTCTGCTTATTATTCAGCTCATCCCCTGTTTAGCAAATACTAATTGATGTTGACATACATTAAAGTTAGGTAGATAAAGGATGTTGAGTAACATCAGCAATATTTTTGGCTTGATGATGACTCCTATTGGAGGAATTCACTAGTTTTAAAACCATTATGTTTTAACTTTGGTTCTAGAGGGCGTTAACAATGCTGTTACTTTGGATTTTTTTTTTTCTTTTTTTACTCTTGATATCCACAGATTGGAGCAGTTTGCTGAGTCGTCGAAACTTGCAGTCTCTAAGTAAAAGGCTCAAAGACATGTGTAGAATGTGTGGTATATCTGCTGCAGACTCTCCCAGCATTCTCAGTGCTTGCTTGGTAGCAATGGAACCCCAAGGCTCTTTTGTTATTATGCCAGGTTAGCTATCCTTAGTTTAATCAGATTTAATTTTTCATGTGCTTGTGTTTCTAGTATTATGTAAAATTGATTCTTCTTTTATTGAAAGAAAAAATAAATTCTCTTTATTTCCAGATTCTGTGTCAACTGGTTCTGTGTTTGGAAGAAGCACCACTCTAAATATGCAGACATCTCAGATGCTAAATACCCCACAGGATACATCATGTACTCATATACTCGTGTTCCCTACTTCGGCTTCTGTGCAAGTAGCTTCAGCTACTTATACCACTGAAAATTTGGACTTAGCCTTTAATCCCAACAATGGTAGGTGAATTGTTCTTTACAGGTTTGCAAATATAAAGTAAGTCTTGGATGATTGTGGCTGATTTTAGGCTGAAGAATGCCTCCCCAAACCTATCCTTGTCCGGTAAATGTTTCTGAAACCTATCAGTGTTAACCTTATAACCACCAAAAAAGACTTTGCATATGTGATTAAGTTAAAGATCTTGAGATGGAGAGGTTATCCTGGGTTATGCAGGTGGGCACTAAATGCAATCACGTGTATCCTTATAAGAGGGAAGCAAAGGGAAATTTGATCATGCCCAAAAGAGGAGAAGGTCATGTGATGGAAATGGAGGGAAGGAAAGTCACAGAGAAATAATCCTGTGCTGCTGACTTTGAAGATGGAGGAAGGGGCCATGAGCCAAGGAACGCAAGGAATGTAGTTCTAGATGCTGGAAAAGAGAAGAAAACGGATTTCCCCTGGAGCCTCCAGAAAGAGCATAGGCCTCCTGGTTCCTGATTTTGACCTAATGACCAGTACTTTGATTTCAGCCCAGTAAAACTGATTTTGGACTTTTGGACCCCAGAACTGTAAGAGAATGAAGGCATGTTGTTTTGAGTCAACAAGTTTGTGGTAATTGGTTAAAAATGCAATAGGATACTAATAAAACCATTCTTCTACTTTACTGATATTGGAACTAGTGCTGTGAATTATCTCATAAATATTTACTTCTTTTAAAAGGCAACATTGATCATGAAATGCACAGGTTTTTGTCTGTGCTGCTTGCTACCTGTACATAGACCATAGACTTTGCAGCACATTTTATATTCCTTTCTAAGTTGATTTGCCAAAATAATTTACATAAACTGCCATAGTAGGGAATAACTCTTGTAGATAAACTTACAGATTACATTTTAGTAGAAGAGAAAATAAATGATATTCCATTGTTGCTCTGAGGTACCTTAGAAAATGGCACATCTCTAAAGTCACAAGTAAGGGGCGCCTGGGTGCCTCAGTCGTTTGAGCATCCCGCTCTTGATTTCGGCTCAGGTCATGATCTCAGGGTCTTGGGATCAAGCCCCGTGTCAGGCTCTTTGCTCAGCATGGAGTCTGCTTGAGTTTCTATCCCTCTGCTGCTCCCCACCCCCAAATAAGTAAATCTTAAAAAAAAAAAAAAAGAAAGAAAGAAAGAAAAAGAAACAAAATCACAAGTAAGGAGTATTTATTATTTTCTTCTTTCAGTGCGTTATACAATAACTTGAATGTATTTTATATACTAATAAAGAATTAGAGTATTGTGCATAGTCCATTTTAAATACATTTTCATTTCCAGCATACTGTGTTTGTCTTGTATTAGTTTTCTGTTGCTGCTGTAGCAAATTGACACATGCTTAGTAGCTTTAAACAACACATGTTTATTATCTTACAGTTCTGGAGATCAAAAGCTTAAAATCAGTCTTAACTGGGCTGAAGTCAGTGTGTCTGCAGGGTTGGTTCTTTCTGGAAGCTCTAAGGGAGAATCTGTTCCTTTGCCTTTGCCAGCCTCTAGAGCTCACCTGCACCTCTTGCTCATGGCCCCTTCTTCCATTTTCAGCAGCAGCAGTGTAGCATCATCACATCTCCATCACTGACTCTAACCCTACTGCCTCCCTCTTATTAGGACCCCTGTGATTACATTGGACCCACCTGGATAATCCAGAATAATCTCCCCATCTCAAGATCCTTAGCTTGATCACATCTGCAAAGTTCTTTATGGTAACATATTCACACATTCCTGGGATTAGGATGTGGACATCTTGGGGGAGGGCATTATTCACACTACCACATGCTTGTTTATAATGTATAATTGTTTATATGGCTCCTAAAACAATACTTGGCACATGGTAGACATTCAATAGATGTTAATTAAATTAACCCATTTTGGTTAAAATTCATTAATTTATTTTAACCCTCCCCTAAAAATGACCGCGGGATGTGAAAAATGGAGGATTTATTTATTTTTCTTTCTTCTGTGTAGATGGAGCAGATGGAATGGGTATCTTTGATTTATTAGACACAGGGGATGATCTTGACCCTGATATCATTAATATTCTTCCTGCATCTCCAACGGGGTCTCCTGTACATTCTCCAGGATCTCATTACCCCCATGGAGGTGATGCTGGCAAGGTAACCGTGTTATAAAAGCTTAATCTAAATGTCATTCATTAACTTATTAATGGATTGATATATGAAATAAAACGTTATTTTTTCCTGAGAAATTAACAAGAAGTGAGATTAATAGTACATTCTTGCACTCTGTCTTACAGATGTTACTACTTTGAATTGTGAATTATAAAGAGAATCTCTAAGGGTCTGCTGTCCCTGACTTCATGTTTTTCTAGACTACTTGGCTTTAGTCCTTCTTTTGTAGTTTTCCTGCCTCTTTACCATTGCTTCTAATCAGGTATAGGATCGGATTATCTGAGAATTAGTATATGCCCTAAGAGATGCCATTCAATCAGGGCTTCTCTCTGTCTTAATTTTTAGCATTTGGGAAGCAGCCTGTCTTGTCCTTTTATTTGAACTCAAAACTAATTGGGCTTCATTTGAATAACATCTTTATTTGAGTGAAATTATATATAGTGGTTATTTGATTGTTACAGTATGCATATGTTTAGAATCTGCCCTTTTAAAATAAGGATCTTGGGGCACCTGGGTAGCTCAGTCGGTTAAGCGTCTGCCTTCGGCTCAGGTCATGATCCCAGGGATCCCAGGGTCCTGGGATCGAGCCCCACATTGGGCTCCCTGCTCCATGGGAAGCCCCTGCTTCTCCCTCTCCCACTCCCCCTGCTTGTGTTCCCTCTCTCGCTTTGTCTCTCTCTGTCAAATAAATAAAATCTTTTTAAAAAATAATAAAATAAGGATCTTTCGGGACACCTGGGTGGCTCAGTTAAGCGCCTGCCTTTGGCTCAGGTCGTGATCCCAGAGTCCTGGGATCAAGTCATGCATCCATCTCCTTGTTCAGCAGGGAGCCTGCTTCTCCCTCTTCCTGCTGCTCTCCCTGCTTCTGCGCGCTCGCTCTCTCTCTGACAAGTAAATAGATAAAATCTTAAGAATAAAATAAGGATCTTCCTCCAGTTTTACCTTACATCTTTCCTTTTTTTTTTAAACTGGAAAGAAGTGAGATTATTAGGGTGCCTGACTGGCTCAGTTAGTAAAGTATGCAACTCTTGATTTCGGGGTTTTAAGTCGAGCCCCACATTGGGTGTAGAGATTACATAAAAATAAAAACCTTGAAAAAGTGAGATTATTGAAAAAATATATATGTATATAGAAAAGCACCAGTAATCTCACCACTTTAATAAAATCGTTTTTACTTTTAGCGGATTACCTTTCTTTCACATGTATTTATATTGCAGCTTTCAATACATATATAAATAAGTATAATCACCTTTTAACGTTGTTGTTGTCCCGTAATTTGTTATATCATTCCCAGAATGTTGTACATTTAAGTATTTTATTTTTTTCTGTTATAGACAATGTTGCAATGAACATTTCCATGCATAATCATTTTTCTTCTTTTTATCTATTAACATAAATACCAAGAAATACATGGACTAATCTGAAGGATATGAGCATCACTTAATAGTTGTCCCTTCCTATTGCCATAATGCTTTCCAAAAAACTAATAACTGCATTTTATAGTGTTAGATGAACAAAGCTAAATTTAATTTACCTTTTGGATTGAGATGTGGTGGTCAGGAATTAGTTTTGAGGGAGTATTAGGAAGTAAGTTAGAAATTTCATTGAACATTTTGTATTTTTCAATTGGCTGGAAAGGTTAATACACACATTCATTGAACATGGGCTCGGCATAATAATACAAACTTGTTAAACAGTTGGTATATTAATTCCTCATATAACTCTTAAAACTCATTCTTTTAATATTGTTACTAATTATGATCTTCTTACTAAGTACATAGCAATTGATTTTTTTCAATATCCTTTAGTATTTTTTTAAATTGGTGTCATAAGATAGACTGATTGCCATAAACCATTCTGTATATCTAGTGCCAAGGTATATCAAATGAACTAACACACTTTTAATTTTCTCTATTTAAGGGTCAGGGTACTGATCGACTACTTTCAACAGAATCTCATGATGAAGTAACTAATATTCTTCAGCAACCATTGGCCCTTGGTTACTTTGTATCAACTGCCAAAGCGGGTCCGTTACCTGACTGGTTCTGGTCAGCATGTCCTCAAGCACAATATCAGTGTCCCCTTTTTCTTAAGGTATTTCCATTTCTGTGCCAGTTCCTAAATAATGCTAATTGATGGCTTAATTCCTAAGAAATAGAAGTGTCTAAGGTCTTATTAAATGCATTCTGAAATATGACAAGATCACAAGGAAGTTATCTAATTATGAAATAGCTCTACTTTTTAAAAATTGAAACTAAGTTTGAACTTTTAATTAATCTTAAGTCATATTTCTGGGACCCTTGCTCTTATTTGCAGCTGCACATATGGAAGTTTAAATCTGGGTGAACCTTATATTACTTTTAATCTAACCTCTTCATTTTCTAGGTGAGCATATTAAAGTTCAGAAAAACTCATTTGTCCAAAGTCATAAATTGGTAGTAGACCCAGGACTACAGGACTATAATCCTTTCATGATTATACTGTTATTCTTTGAATTACATCATACTGCTATTATGCCATAATATTTTGGGGATTAAAGGATTCATAATTTTGTAAGAATATTTGATATTTAGGTCCATTTACTACCTCCTTAAAAATTTTTTTCTAGCTTTATGTAAATTGCTGTTAGACTATTAAGTGGTTTTCAAGTGCTAAGATTCTCAGACCCATAGTGACTTATTTATCCAAACAAGTTCATTAGCAAGTGACATAACGAGGTTGAGATACATTATAAAATGGTACAATGAGATGTGAAAGCCCTATCCAGAGTTTGTTACTGCTGTTGCTTACTACTATTCCAAAATAGGAAATTCAGATCTGATTCACTTATTCTTACATACACGCACCAGAAGTTGACTGTTTTATTCCAGAAGTCATGCTAACCTCACTTCTTGCCAATTGTTTTTTACATGTAGGATAAAAGTTGGATACTATGCTTTAGTTTTGGGGGGTTATAGTTTAGTGGGTACCTGAACCAATAGGCTTGTCCTCTCTTAAGCCTGTTGCTATTAAATCTTGATACCCTTGGCCCACATACCATTGAGTCAGTGACATTTGAGACTAAGCATTGAACTTCAGTAGCACATTCATAAAGAATACAACAACTGTTGATCTGAATTGACTATTGATGCAATAATATATTTAGGGAGTGTCAGTCAAGGTAATGAAGTTTTATCATAGGACTTTTCTTCCCCTTCCAATATATGTACAGTGGTCTGTACAGATTTCATTACAAGAACATATTCCCAGTGTGTTTCTGCAAAATAGTAGTCGTTGGTGTTTCTTCAAAAGAAAGGGTTCTTTTGTCCTTTGGGAAATGTTGCACATGCTTTCTGCCCCCCTTTTGTTGGTATGCACATTAAAGTTTCTGGAAAAACAGCAGTAAATATCACTGTATACCTACTATTTCCCAAACTTACTTTAATACACCAGAAAGCGATTGTGTAACACCAATGAATAGTTCATGACCTTAGTGTTTCACGGAACATTTTTTTAGGAAACACCACTTTACAAAAAGTCCAAGGGACTATCCAGATTCTTTTCTACTCAATATTTATTTGCAGAGAGGATAGTGTAAAGTGGGCATTCACCCTCAGATACAGTGTAACAAGATTAGGACTTCTGGTCTGAATTACCAGGTAAGGCATAATTTACCATAATTTTGTTCACCATTTGTTGTCATACATTCCATTTTATTTCCTATACCATAGGCAATAAAACCACCTGATGTGTTTCTCTTTACTTGGGAAAATAATAGATTGTTACCTAGATGATTAAAAAATCTTTTTATCATAGAAATTAAATGGTAATTTCTGGTACTGACCATATTCATCTGATTTGTAGTGATATGCCATATGAGACTTTTGCTTATAACTTATAAATCAAGAGTTTATGGGCAGTTAAAAAAATACATATCTTTGGTTATATTCTTGAATATATAACACAAGAGTTTATATATATATATATATATATATATTACAGTTGTAGAGAAGAGATGACCTAAATATAAAATAGTACCTTTTACAGTATACAGAATGAGATCTGCTAAAAGTTTCTCCATCTCTCATAGTTTTTTTTTTTAACACTTTACATACATTGACTCAATAAACAAAAAATGATTCACTTTAATTGAAATTCCTTTCTTCCACTCTTCATTGTCATACCAAAATGGGTGTGACAGTTGTCACCAAGCCTCCATTATGAAATTGCATGGGCAAAGAAGGCACTATGCACTGTAGTAGAGTGCTCACAATTCCACCATAGGTAACTTTGTTTAAAATTTATAGCTTTGTAAGCAGTATATTTGCATATGCTTACTCCTCTTAACATTTTTCGGTGCTAGACTTCCGTGTATATGCATAAAGTTCTATGTAACCTGTAGACAGACTTCAGGTTTATCAGTTTAGTGCTTCTTTAAACATTTACGCATCTAGGCGTGTTACACTCAGAAAATAGATGACTTTAAATGGCTTTTAAAATAACTTTTAAATAACTTTTTTAAGGATTATTATGTGGTCTCAAAAGCATAGAGGTGACGAAAATAAAGTAAGATTGAATATAAGTTATGCACTTAAAAATTCTGTAATAAATTGGTTAAACAAGGAGAACAAACATCTTTATAGTGGTGCCCATTCATTACATAGGTCTAAAATGTATTTCATCAAGGACGAGACCTTGGGAAAATAAGGTAAAACCAACAACTTTTCCATTTGGCTGACTGATTTCCTGTTTTTTTAGGCCTCTTTGCACCTCCACGTGCCTTCAGTGCAATCTGACGAGCTGCTTCACAGTAAACACTCCCACCCACTTGACTCAAATCAGACTTCAGATGTCCTCAGGTATAAGTCCTTTTCCCATTAAAGGTTCTCCATTACATCTTTGAAAGAATATAATGTTGATTCTTACATATTTCTCTCATATTTGGCAATAATTAACAGTTGTGTACCCTTGGATCTCTAGATGAAGTACATCATTCAGAATGAGTGCTTTTCTTTCTAGCATGTGTAATCTACTTTTGAGAGTTCTTTTTATGAAAATTAGTTAATCTTTAATCTCCCCAAGGACTCTTTATTCCATACCTTCCACCATTTTTTAAAGTAGCTTTGAGGGGCACCTGGGTGGCTCAGTCGGTTAAGCGTCTGCCTTCGGCTCGTCATGATCCCAGGGTCCTGGGATCAAGCCCCGCATCGGGCTCCTTGCTCAGCAGGGAGTCTGCTTCTCCCTCTCCCTCTGGGGCGCCCCTTCCTTATGCACTCTCTCTCTGTCAAATGAATAAGTAAAGTCTTCAAAAAAATAAAAAGGGGCGCCTCGGTGGCTCAGTCGTTAAGCATCTGCCTTCGGCTCAGGTCATGATCCCGGGGTCCTGGGATCGAGCCCCACATCGGGCTCCCTGCTCTGCGGGAAGCCTGCTTCTCCCTCTCCCACTCCCCCTGCTTGTGTTCCCTCTCTCGCTGTGTCTCTGTCAAATAAATAAATAAAATCTTTAAAAATTAAAAAAAAAATAAAATAAAGTAGCTTTGAATCTTAGATGCTATAATTGGGAACTGTTTCCAAAATCTACAGTGAAAGTAAATACATGACTTACACTTTTCAGGTTTGTTTTGGAACAGTACAATGCACTCTCCTGGCTAACCTGTGACCCTGCAATCCAGGACAGACGCTCATGTCTCCCAATTCATTTTGTGGTGCTGAATCAGTTATATAACTTTATCATGAATATGCTGTGATCTTCATTCGATGGAACTGTGCAAGAAAAGAACAAGGAAAAAAGATATTTCGCTGCAAGATTAAGTTACAGTTATCTTCTCAGTGAAAGTCATCTGTGATGGGGTCTAATTCTTATTACTTCAACAAATATTGTTTTGACTTGGGGGGGGGCTATAACCCTGCTATTTTTCATTGACTATACTGAACTCTTTAGGATGATGACTGATCATACAAAACGTATTATAACAGTTTCGTAGCAAAATTAACCTTTTTTTTCCAGTCACAGTATTTGTGAAAAGTAATGAGCCATAGTACCCAGTCATATTAAATGAATATTAAAAGCATGGAGAGGAAACATGAGGAACAATGAATTTCAACATATGGCTTCAGAACATCAAGATGTTCTTGTATTGGATTATAGTATCTAGTATTCAAAAATGCCTGCATCTCTTATTTATTGTAAGTTTTTAAATGTATAAATTGTCTTATATTTCTTAACCTCTTTTATAAAAATTTTCCTAGAAGGTTTATACTGCCTTCTTGCTTTAAAGCAATTGGTCTAAAATATATGTAATCGTCTTAATTAAAAAGTTGCAGTAGGGTTGCTTTTAGAGTATTATTTTTTTGTAAGGGGGTGGGTGGGACAGTAAATTTGTATTGTCTCGATGTACAGTTTAATGGGGATAGAGGGGGAATAATGTCCATACCATTGTGTGTGGAGGATTTACAGCTAAGCTGTAGTTGCAGAGTACATGTACAGTAATGAAGTTCACTGTGTTTATAAATTGAAAAGGTACTGGGTCTTACAGCATTTTATATATCACACCTTTACAGAATAACATGATGGCAATATACAAGTGATATTGTTGGGTGGTTTAACTTAGAATAAAATGAGAATTCTTCAGTTATATTTTGTACTATGGTTTAGGGCTATGACTAATATTTCAGGCCATTTCCAGTGAAAGAAACTTAGTTTTACAAGAAAAACATTTGCTACTGAATGCTTAAACTAATTTTGGTGTTTAATGTTACATGCTTAAATGTTTTTGTTTTTGGGTTTTTTTTTTTCAGTTTTGACAGTGGCACATCTAGGCATGGGAATATTATTAATTACGAAAATTATCTTCAGGATCTGCTATAAGGTTGAAATTTAGCCCAGCTCTAGGCATTTTACAAATTATTTTAAGAACAGTCACTCTGATTGTTTGACTTTTTTTGTTTTTTAAATTAAAGATTGGGAATGTGTGTGAGAGTATGCATATGTATGGGTGTGTGTGTGCAATCAAACTGTGGTGTAAATAGATTCTCAGTGAATTCTGGTATTCAGACTCTATTCCACTAGTTAAAAAACCATTTTCTAAACTTAACCTGTTTCCTTTTGCCTTTTTTATTTATTTAATTTTCTTGGTTTGGAGATGGCAGTCCCAAACACCAGAGTCTGTACTTTTCTATTACACAGCTCAGATTAAGGCAGGGCATATGCCAAGGAGGTTCTCACCTCCCTAAAGAAGGGACTTGAATTTTAGGGACTTTAATTCACCCCTTCCTTCAATACAGCTTTCCCCCTTCTTGTTTGCACATGCCAAGAGAAATGCTTTTATGCAGACTTTACCCCCTTAAAATGTTGTTTCTACAGTGCTGCTCACAGGAGAGTCCAAGTTAGCCTCCTACCTATGTTGCTGACTTGAATTCACAGTCACCAAGTCTACCTATCTTTCTGGAAGCAGTCTAGCAAAATTCGGAATTTGTACATTCACTAATTCTCCACAAAGACAAAATCAGTTGTATTTACAAAACTGTAATTCGGTATGTTTTGTTTTGTTTTTACTGAAACTTGTTTTGTAAATACTATATGCTTAGCTTAAATATCACTTTCTTATAAACAATATAACTTCTTCAAATTGTGTATATTAAAACATTAGCAAGTCTTGTTTTTTCTATGAAGAACACAACTGGTGACAAAGGTTTTCAATCATTTCTTCAAAATTACAATGCAATTCCAGTGGTCAGCATTTTTGAAATTAAAATTTAAAGATCTCATCTCTGCATTCATTTTTAAATTATGCTAGCACACTACAGATTATGTTGGCATGTTTTGTTCTGTACTTAAAAAAAAAACTTGTCTGAGATTTGAGGGAAAAGATGCTTATTTGGAATTTCTATAAAAAGTATCCTTTTTAAAATATACTTAGCTCAGTAGTGACTTTTAAAAATGAAAACTGTATTCTCAGTTGTTTACTATCACTAGCTTATAGTAACCACACCTCAGTTTTGAAAATAGATTTTTAAAAAATTACTCCCTGACAGTTTCTTTTATATGGAGCCATAAGGAAGGAATGCAGTATACAATTCCTTTTTATCTGGGAATCAGGGAGTAGTTCCCAAATATACAGGATTTACTGATAAGATTTTTTTTCTTCCCTTCATATATAAATTCACACTTAAATAGAAAATTGCTAAATAGCCATTAGAAAAGGTCAGGAGACTTATTTCAGAAAAAAAAATTAAGCCTTTTGTGCAGGATGATGGATCTGACTTACTAATGTACTGTCACAGACAAGTATGGGTAGTATTTTTTTGTTTGTTTAAATAGTTAAGCAAAATAATATATTCTTTATACCAGTTGATCACCAACACCTTGACTTCTTTGTTACAATGCTAATGTCTGTTTTTTGTGCAGTTATCCATTACCAAGCAGGGTGGAAGTTCAGTATTTTGGCATTTAAAAAGATTAGTTATATAATGTCTGCTTCCAACCAGTGAGAAACATCTAGCCATACTTTCTTATGCAAGCCATTCAGTTATCAGGACTGTGAATTAACACTGTATGAATAAATTTCTGTACACCTTATTGTTTGGCCAGAAGGCCACCAAGTGTACTTATATGTAATCCTTAAATTTTAAAGTAGCTGTAATTTTTAAATCTTTCTAAACTTTTCTTAAACCACTAAAATTAAGCTCTTACTACTTAGTCAACTATCCTCAGCTGTATTCGTACTCAATTGTCAGTATGGCACAGATTACTGTATTAAAATATTCTCCTTCCGTCTTCGTATTTACCTTCTGAGGTAATTTTTTAACTTAATGTGTTACTACAAAGATTTGCAGATCTTTAATCAAGCACTATGTTAATACTGTAATATCAAAATACTATGTTGCATTATTTAAAATGTTCAAATTGAATACATTAAAAGGAAGTTTTTAAATGCTGTCGCATCATATAATTTGCTCTTCATCCACTATGGCATCGCATATCAGTCTGTTAATACATTTAATGTTGCATGAGTAATGTTTTGGTCTGGGTTTCCTCTTAAGATTTTAGTTTGTCTAAATTAAGGAAAAATGTTTTTGACATACATTTTTTTTTTTTTTTTTTTTGGCCCCGCTCTCCTCCTCCTCCACTCTCCCCTCAATCCCCCAATCAGCTGGAAATCTTAACCTTCTGGTTTTTCTTGGTGTTTTAATGGGCCCAGAACTGTGGTTTAAATTTTCATATGTGTTTTCTCTTTTGTGGAGTATTAATTAAAAAACTGGATTTGGGACCTAAAATACTCCTCAGGTTGATGTATTCATGAAGTTTTAAAATAGCTTTAGTTTTCAAAGTAAACTGGATTTGTGGACCTTAAAGTTACTGAGTTTAAACTACAAATTGTAACGTCATTACTGGACATGTCAGCATCAACTCTCTCAAAATAGCTTGGTCACTTTATGAAGGGGCGTTTTAAAGTTGTTGTTTCGCAGTGACATTTAATATGGTCCAATTGCTTTTTTTTTTTAATGTGACAAAAAAAGAATAAGGAACAAACACTATTGCTGCCGAATGCCATAACACTGAGTTGTACAAATTGTGATTGAGGAAATGAAAAGGTTTATACTTTTTAAAAAAAAAAAAAACTTCAAATGGAATAAATTATTCATGAAGCCTTCATTGTGGTGTCTCATTCTGTTAAAAATATTTCCATCTTAAACTTATGTAAAAATTAGTATTTTTTTCATCATAAGTGGAAGGGGGTAACCTAAAAATTAATTGGACTTTTAATTTCTCCATCTGTGGTATTTTATTTAAAAAAGATTTTAACTAAATGATTAATATACAGGAAAATTGTATATGTATGTACGTATTCCTTTTAGGCTGATCAGTTTGGTATCCGTTTTCTAGTCTAAACAAGCTACTTTCAAATATTTAAAGCTTAGTTCAGTCCTGTTTTTTTTGATCACACAAATGTTTTTGAAACATAATAAAGGGGTTCAGATATGAACAATCCATTAAAAATATTTTGTATAAGCAGCCATTTTAAATATTTTTGTACAAACTTAAGCTGAGTAAGGACAAACCCCAAAATTGTTGTGTTCATTTTGAAATAGTTTCTGCCAACAAAAATTTTAAAATAAGCCTTTTAAAGGAGATATATGTAGTTGGAACTTGTACCTTATTAAGTTATTCTTTGTCTTACAGTTTATATTACCTGTGATTTTTTTTTCTTGGTAGCTTAAAACCCTTCATGGGTGCTTCTTGCTCTAAATATCAAAAGTCTTACATGGTCTGTCCCCTACCTTCTTTTCCACAAGCCTCAAAATGGGCTTCTTTCCTGTGTTTTCCTCCCGGTCTCTTAGGCATATGAGTTTTTTGAAAGCCCTATGGTTATTTTTGCCTTAAGGCTTCCCCCACTTTCCACATACACACCCTTGCTTCAGACTAGGTCTCCAAGTTATATTCCTTTATTGTAATATTCTATATGGAGCCTTCATAAGTGTTTTTCACAGTTTGTATATTTGTCTCCTACCAAACAACCCCATGAGGGCAGAAATTGGGTCTGTTTTGCTTACTACTGCATCTAGAATCCAACACAACATCTAGCACATTAGTAAGGCACTGAAATACTTGAATAGACTTTTTGTGATAAGTACCTCAAACTACAGTACTTAGTTGAAGCGTGAGTTTTGCAAATAATTTAAATGAACTTGTACAGTTCTAATTAGGACTATTTTCACATTAGTAGAAATAGTTTAGGATCCCTAGATTAGGATTCTTGTGCTCTTTCTGGAAGCAGTCTAGCAAAGGTGCTCTTAGGTTTGCTACCTTCTAGCTGGTGACTACAGAGAAAACATTGGAACCTCTTGAAATGTCAATTTGTTCATTTGTGCATGAACTCAATAGTAACCGTACCTTCCTAACATTAGCTTTGGGAACCTCAAAAGGATTACAAAAAAATTAGAAATTTGTAAAATATAGATGTGAGGGATGATTATTAATACCTATGTTCTCTAGAAGAGTCAAATCCAGAATAATTAAGGCTTGCCAGAGGAAAAAAATGCTTAAAGGCTACAACAGGACTTTTAAAACATGCTTCTAGGGGCGCCTGGGTGGCTCAGTTGTCTGCCTTCAGCTCAGGTCATGATCTTGGGGTCCTGGAACCGAGTCCTGCATCAGGCTCTCTGCTCAGCGGGGAGCCTCCTCCCTCTTACTCTCCCTCTAAACTCTCCCTCTCTCAAAATCTTAAAATATGCTTCTAGCAAGATCAAGGATGGAAAAAATGGAAAGAATCAAGTATTTAATACTTAATCTTTATCTCCTTTCTGTCCTAACCTACTCCCAACTAAAAAGAAGCCAGCTTGAAGGATCTTAAAGCTCTAAAATGTAAAATAACTTGCCTGTGATGAAATTAAAATCTGAGATAGTTAACTGACTTAAAGGATTTAAAGGTGCCAGGTCCAAAAGAGTTATATCCTTGGTGCTAAAAGAACTTGTAGATAATGATTTCAGAAATGCTGTAGAAAACTAGAAGATGCCAGAGGAGTGGAAATGTACAACTTTCCTGGTTTTTAATTTTAAAAAGTTAGGAACTACTAACAAATTTACTTCACTTTATGACAAGATCATTAGAAACAGCATAGTTTTACTAAAGCACTGTCTGTTTTAATAGACTATCTACTATAAACTAGTTATGAGATACAAACCTTTGACCTTTAGCCCTAGTCTACTGAGAAACCTACTTGTATATACATAATTAGTACCATAAGCCTTCTAGAGTGATATGAATAATAGTGTAGTACGGGGTGCCTGGGTAGCTCAGTCGTTCAGCGTCTGCCTTCGGCTCAGGTCATGATCCCAGGGTCCTGGGATCGAGCCCCACATCGGGCTCTCTGCTCCACGGGAAGCCTGCTTCTCCCTCTCCCACTCCCCCTGCTTGTGTTCCCTCTCTCAATGTATCTCTCTCTGTCAAATAAGATCTTTAAAAAAAAAAAATAGTGTAGTACATATACAAGAGAGAATAGAATAGTTGAAATCAATCTCTACATTTCATTTTGACAGCATTAACAAACTGATAGAGTATAGAGATGCATATTCAGGTTATTTAATAAGGTCTCATGAGATTATTACACTTAAATCATTAATTCAAGGGGCGCCTGGGTGGCTCAGTCGTTAAGCGTCTGCCTTCGGCTCAGGTCATGGTCCCAGGGTCCTGGGATCGAGCCCCGCATCGAGCCCCGTCTCCCTCTCCCACTCCCCCTGCTTGTGTTCCCTCTCTCGCTGTCTCTCTCTCTCTGTCAAATAAATAAATAAATATAAATCTTAAAAAAAAAAAATCATTAATTCAAACCAGTATTAAGTACCATACTGTGCCAAGGGCAAAGAAAGAAAATATAGGTCCCGCCCTCCAACAAGGGGTTTTTGGGGTTTTTTGGTTGGTTGGTTGGTGTTTTTTTGTTTAGGAGAGACAAGTTTTAACAATATAGTGCAATATGTGAAGTACTACAATGGAAGGAAGTAAAGGGTGTCGGGAGCATCAATGAGACATACTTAAATCTAATGAAGATATAGGTGGTTTGTCAAGGAAAGATTTCTTAGCAAGGAAACACTGGAATTGAGACTTAAAGTATACATAGGTACTACATAAAGAGAATAAAGGATTTCAGACAGCAGGAACGGGGTGGCGGGGGGGGGGGGGGGGGTTGCGGAGAAGGCCCATGAGTAGCATGAAGGATTTGGAAAACAAGCAGTTCCAACAGACTAAAACAGAGATGCTTATGGTGGGATAGATAATGCAGGAGTCCAAGCCAGAATTAAGTCAGACCATGAAAAACTCTTAATTTTGAGTGCCACCTTAGGGAAAATGAACTTTATCCTAAAGCAGGGAAGTGTTATAGTAGTTGGGATGATTCATAATTAATTGAACAATCATACCAAAAAAGTCTTGATTAATGGAGCTATATCAACTTGGAGGGATGTCTCTATTCTTGTGCTATAGAATCTTGGCTAGACCCAATTCTATTCAATATTTTATCCATAAAATCAATGAAGATAACGATCTGCATAGCCAAAGCAGATAGCCAGTGTAAGAGAAGAGTCTGAAAGATCTCAAAGGGGAAAGCAATAGAAGGAATCTTACAAGATAAAATAGGACATTATTGATAATTATAAAAAGAGTTCAATGTTGGGACGCCTGGGTGGCTCAGTCAGTTAAGCATCTGCCTTCAGCTCAGGTCACGATCCCAGAGTTCTGGGATCAAATCCCACATCGGGCTCCTTGCTCAGTGGGGAGCCTGCTTCTCCCTCTGCCTCTTGCTCCCCCTGCTTGTGCTCTCTCTCTCTCTCTCTCTCCACCCCCCCTGACAAATAAATAAAACCTTAAAAAAAAAAGTTCCAGGGCGCCTGGGTGGCTCAGTTGGTTAAGCGACTGCCTTCGGCTCAGGTCATGATCCTGGAGTCCCGGGATCGAGTCCCACATCGGGCTCCCTGCTCAGCGGGGGTCTGCTTCTCCCTCTGACCCTCTTCCCTCTCGTGCTCTCTGTCTCTCATTTTCTCTCTCTCAAATAAATAAATAAAATCTTAAAAAATAAATAAATAAATAAAAAATAAAAAAGTTCCATATTGAGAAAACTGGAGTTAGATGGCTCCTGAGATCGTTTTACTTTGTAATTCTATGATTCTATTTCCAAAGAATATTGGTCTTCCTTTAAATATACCCAGGTCTTCTAATTTCTTGAAGCTCATTTACTTGGCAATAATCTACACCTAGTATACCTGAAACATAGTACTGTTTTTTTCTCTTTTTTTTTCTCCTTTTCTTCCTCCCCTTAGTCTTACTGAAAAATAGTTAAAGTGGAAAAGAGTAAAGTAAGCCAAAGGAGAATTTTTACCTCACTTAGGAAGGAGTCTGCTCTTTTGACCTGAAGTACAGGAACTACACAACATGTTTCACCATATCTAAACACCAGTAATTGTAAGACATTATTTTATGTACCACTAAGACAAAAAATGCTAAGTAAATTAAACACACTACTGATTTTAAGACATCCCAATTTCAGGGGCGCATAGGTGGCTCAGTCAGTTAAGCATTCGACTCTTGATTTCAGCTCAGGTCATGATCTCAAGGGTCATGAGATCGAGCCCCACCTTGGGCTCTGTGCTGGGCATGGAGCCTTTAAGATTCTTTGTCTCCCTCTCCCTCTGCCACTTTCCCCCACTTATGCATGCTCTCTCTCTCTCTCCTTCTCTCAAATATTTAAAAAAAGAAGGCATCCCAATTTCAAAGATGTTAAAATGTAAAAAAATAAAGGGGGCACTTGGGTGGCTCAGTTAATCATCTCTTAATTTCGGCTCAGGTCATGATCTCAGACTCTTGAGATCAAGCCCCACATAGGGCTCTGCGCTCAGTGCAGAGTCTGCTTGAGGATTCTCTCTTTACCTGTTCCCTCTGCCCCTCCTCCCATTATCTCTCTCAAATAAATAAAAAACTTTTAAAAAAATGTGAAAAAAAGTCACCACAGAGTTAATGAAATATATCTTTTTGTGAGTAGAAATGGTCATGAGCCTCAGTACCACATTGGTCTTAAAAGGGGGTTATTCCCTCAAACATTTTATATCACAAAGGGTACACCAAAATTATGTAAGATACTCCTTTAATAATCAAAGTTTTGTGGTTTATAGGCAACTAAATGTTAGGACTACTTTACCCTTCTGTAAGTTCTTAATCTGTCTAAACACTAGAGCTGCAAAATCTTTAAAAATTGATTTTAGTATGTTTGGGAATGAGCCTCAGAGGAAACTGATCTAAAACTCAGAAGTTCATGAGTAAATCTTTTTCACTAAGTTCTATATGATTGTCAAAATGACTTCACTGGCAAACATTACAATGTAGATTTGAAATACTCTGACTACATGGATATGAGTGGGGAGAGGCTGGAGCTTGGGATGCCTTCCAGGTTTCTGGCTTGAGCAATTCTGGGTAGTGGATGACACTCACTGAGATAAGAACTGGAAGAGAAGAAATAGGATGCCTGGGTGGCTCAGTTGGTTAACCGCTTCTGCAGCATCACAATTCCGGACTTCCAGCTCTCTTACAAAGCTGTAATCATCAAGACAGTATGGTACTGGCACAAAAACAGACACATAGATCAATGGAACAGAATAGAGAGCCCAGAAATGGACCCTCAACTCTATGGTCAACTAATCTTAGACAAAGCAGGAAAGAATATCCAATGGAAAAAAGTCACTCACTTCAACAAATGGTGTTGGGAAAATTGATCTGCTGATCATAGACTGAGATGTATCTGCATGTTGTTTCTCCATTAATGATTACAGGATCATAAACTAGAGTTGGAAGAGATCTTAAAAAATCACTTAGTTCACATCCCCTTTCTCCTCTCATTCACCCCTCAAAACAGTCTTTGATTTCTCTTCATTCTCCCCCTGTGAAATGATCATCCAGGGAGATTAAATTGTTAAACCACTCTCAGTCTTAATTTCCCCACAGTTATAAAATAGAGACTATTACCTACCTCAGAGAATTAAATCAGATAATAGATATAAAATACTAGTGCCTAGCAACTGTTCAATAAATGTTCTTATTAAATACCTGCTTAAAAATGACAATTTACAATTTGTAAGTCTCTTGACTGTGAAATCAATTTTAGTGTGTAGTGCCCAGCAATTAAAAAAAAATTTTTTTAGGGGCGCCTGGGTGGCTCAGTTGGTTAAGCATCTGCCTTGGGCTCAGGTCATGATCCCAGGGTCCTGGGATCTAGATCATGATCCCAGGGTCCTGGGATCTAGCCCTGTGTTGGGCTCCCTGCTCAGCCCTGCTGGGGAGTCTGCTTCTCCCTCTCCCTCTGCCTCTCCCCCTGCTCATGCTCTCTCAGTCACTCTCTCTCAGATAAATAAAATCTTAAAAAGAAAAAGAAATAGAACATGTAACATGTAGTATGTGTATTATTTCATAAAAATTTTGTTCCATTTAAATGTGGGTATAGGGGTGTCTGGCTGGCTCAGTTGGTGAAGCATGCAACTCTTGACCTCGGGATTGTGAGTTCAGACCCCGTGTTGGGTGTAGAGATTACTTAAGAAAATAAAATCTTGGGGCACCTGGGTGGCTGAGGTCATGATCCCAGGGTCCTGGGATTGAGCCCCACATCGGGCTCCCTGTTTGGCAGGAAGCCTGCTTCTCCTGCTTGGTTTCCCTCTCTCGCTGTGTCTCTCTCTGTCAAATAAATAAATAAAATCTTAAAAAAATAAAATCTTAAAAAAAAATGTGGTTATATATGTACATGTGTGTCCTGGGTCACAATGTGAAATGTGTTACGGTAGGTCAGGTGGAAAAAAGTTTGAGAAACACTGCAACACACATTATTAATTCTTTTCTTCCTTTGCTGATTTATTTTTAATGTTGAAAGCAGACTTTATTAGGAGATTATCACTCTATGCAAGCCTTGGAAACTATATAGTATGAAGTTGCAGCTCTGTAAAATATTTTTGCTTCCCGCTTGTAGCACAATAGCTGGTAAAGAGAAGGTGCTAAATGCACACTGATTGTACCAGGAACTAGAAATAGTATGAAAATATATAGAGATTAGTAGTTCTTAATCTTTTCTGGATGCTTAGACTCCCTTTGAGAGGTTGTTGAAAGTTTTGGACCCTCTTCCCAGAAGTGCCAAGCACTCACAATTTTGCAGATTCTAGGCAATTCCTGAAACTCCATCCATCACTTTCTAAGGATCTATGGGCCCTAAGTTTTTGGTTTTTGGTTTTAAATTGAAGTAAAGTTGACATACAATGTTACATTAGTTTCAGGTGTACAATATAGTGATTGGACAACTCTAAGTTACGCTATATGCTCACAAGTGTAGCTACCATCTATTACAATACCACTGACTATAATTTCTATGTCGTGAGGGAGTTACTCATCCCATAACTAGAAGCCTGTACCTCCCACTCCCCCCTCACCCATTTTTCCCACCCCCTAACCCTTGACCATAAAGTACAGAACTCTGAAAGTAAGATGTTTAACTCCCGACCTTGAGGGTGTGAGGTCAAGAGCGGAAGTAAGCTCAGGAAAAGATTAGTTTTTAAATTCACCTACAAATCCTAGGATTCTAGAACTTCGGTGCTAGGAGGGCAGAGGCAGAGATGGAGAGAAGAGAACTGATTCCATTAGTGTTCCGGTCAAAGAACAGTGGAAACAACTTTAACATTTCTTTCACATACGTTACTTCATTCAAGTGCCACAAAAGTCCTGTGACGATGAAACTGTGGCTCGGAGAGGCTTAAGGACTTAATCAAAAAGGACACAGGTAGTAAGCACCCTGTGGAGAAACCCCATTCCAGACCTCCGGCTCGAGGGTGGTGTAGGTACGCAGGGCAACTGCGGGGAGGAAGGGGTGGGGCCGCGCACGCGCACCGTTGCACCAACGCCGCCGTCTCTGGGTTTCCTTTCGCAGCCAGCCGTCCTCTCAGTTCAGTACGGTGGCCGACGGGAGCCAGACGCTGGGGATGAATGAAGGTGCTGGGTGCAGGTTGAAGCAGCCCCCTCCGCTTTCCCCTCCCTTCGGCGCGGGTTCTGCCTTTGTGCTTGTGCGGTGTCCCCATACAGTCTGTCGCGCTGCCAACCCCATTGGTCCCGGCGTCTAGGTTTTTGGTGCCTGGGACGACTCAGGGCACAGCTAGGGTTGGCGAATCGGGATTTTTCGCGTAGGCCCAACTTCGGATCGCGCTCTAGATTTCTACCGCGTCCCGCCTCTAGGGCGCGGAATCGGTGTTACACGGGTCCCGGGAGGTTGGAGGGCAAATCTTAAGGTATGAAGCTTCCGCCTCTCAGGCTTTGGCGCGTTTCCCGGTCCACGTCGGTCACTGGCCTTACATTTCTCTTCCAGGGACTGGTTGGTTCTCGTTAGGCTGGGGGCGAAATCTGTGAGCACACACAGGCTTGGTGCCTCCGCTCCCTCAGCCTGCCCCTCTGTTAAAAGGCCAGCGCCTCTTGCTTAAAAAACAAAGTAACGTTTCTGCCCACGACTCTGTTAACCCACGATTTTGCTAGTCTGTGGGTTTTTGAGGGGATGGCTTTGCCACCTACGCCCTGCCTTTTTTTTGGGGGGGGGGTGGTGGCTTCTGATTACTAGTGAAGACAGAAATGCCCAAGTGGAACTCATCTTTCTCCCGTAGCTAATTGCACCTCCACAGCTGTTTTTCTTTCCCCCCAAGCAACACAAGGGACATTAGGATAGTGTTATGGCCTCCAGAACGTTGATTCTGGCATTGCTTTTGGTTAGTGAGGAGATTTCGCTTCCATTGACTCGTGGAGGGTGGGAAAGAGAAGCCTAACAGTTCTTTACATTTGTTGAGTAGGCATAAAAAACTAAAGAGGTGCGGAAGAGGAACATTCTTTACTACTCATTTTTATTTGCATTGTGGTGCTCAGATGATTGATGCAGTGGAGAAAGTCTTGGACTGAGATTAAGCAGATGGGGATTCAGCGTGGGATTTTGCCACTAGCTGGTCATCACCATATGCCTCTTATTTAATCTCTCTGAGCTTCATATTTCTTTGCAAAATAAGTATTAGAATAGAAGATCCCTAGGGCTGGAGGAGATGTTAATGTACTCTGTTTTCTTTCTCAATTTTTAGGTGGGAGTAAAAACATAGGGAGCCTTTAATTGTGCGAGAAACCTAGCCAGCATAGGGGCCTATTAAAGATAGACCACATTTCTCTGGGTTTTTAAAAAGAGGGGCATTCATACATGTAGGAATTATACCTGCTTTTTTTTTTTTTATCATTAGGATCAACAGTGATAATGGCTGAGTGTACAAGTCTTCAGTTTGTCAGCCCTTTTGCTTTTGAGGCAATGCAGAAGGTGGATGTTGTTCGGTTAGCATCTTTAAGTGATCCGGAATTAAGACTTCTCCTGCCCTGCTTGGTGCGGATGGCGCTCTGTGCTCCTGCTGACCAGAGCCAGAGCTGGGCTCAGGATAAAAAACTGATCCTTCGTCTTCTCTCTGGAGTGGAAGCTGTCAATTCCATTGTTGCGTTGTTGTCTGTGGACTTTCATGCTTTAGAACAGGATGCCAGCAAAGAACAGCAGCTTAGGTAATGTTGTGTTATATAATATGTGGATTGGGATTTACTTAGGTTTATCAAAGAACAGGGAATCAAATATTTCTTTGGAGCTTTTAGGACTTTTTATTGGATGCACTCTCCCAGAAAAGATTGAGAATCTAAACTTTGGAGAGCATTTTACCTAGTTCTTTTCTATTTATAGTTAAAATTCTAGGATCTTTTGAGTTCTGTATTCTAAAATGTGTAGAGAGAAGTTTGGCTAAATATACTGTTGTATTCTGCTAAACTGATTAGATGAATTATTCTCAGTGGGAAGCGGGGAGGGTAAGTTCCCCTAGAATAGAAGTATTTATTGGAATCACCCGGTAGGCTTTTTGAGCTTACATTGATTTCCCAAAAATCTGGGCAGTTGTTTGGTTCTTCCCTACCCATTGTGAATCCCAATAGCGAGCCATTGTTGTTCATCGAAGTAGGTGTTAACTATTAGTTGGAGTCTTTATATAGGTTGTGAATCCCTGAAATAGGCAAACTAAATAGTATTTCAGAAGTATTACATTCATGAAATGTATGAAAAGAATTCACACATTCTTTTGTAGATTATTTCAACAAAAAATAATTTTGTTATTTCTGTGTCAGTGTTCTCATGATTGTTGTTTTACACATTTGTACTTTATTAGGCATAAACTTGGAGGAGGCAGTGGAGAGAGCATCCTGGTATCACAGCTTCAGCATGGATTGACGTTGGAGTTTGAACACAGTGATTCGCCTCGTCGATTGCGTCTTGTGCTTAGTGAACTGCTGGCAATTATGAACAAGGTGCATTTATTTTAATCACACATCAGAATATGCATGATTTGATGTCTACACATAGAAAGTAGAAACAGAGGGGACGCCTGGGTGGCTCAGTCGGTTAAGCACTTGCCTTTGCATCAGGTCATGATCCCAGGGAGCTGGGATCGAGTTCTGCATGGAGCTCCTTGCTCAGAGGGGAGCCTGCTTCTCCCTCTGTCTGCCACTCCCCCTGCTTGTCCTCTCTCTCTCTGACAAATAAATAAATAAAATCTTAAGAAAAAAAAAAAGAAACAGGCTAGAAGGCAGGCAAGTTGCATCCTCCTTTACACGTATTTCTATTTGTTTTGAAAGTGTTTTCTGTGAAAAGCTTAAAAGGCTATTAAATGCCTACCTTTCTTTCTCTACTATTTTCTCTCATTTATACCTATTCTGCATTTTCTACTGTGGAGATTTTTTTTCTGCATGGACTCCATACAATGGCTTTTTGATATATAGAAGGGTACATAGCTCAAGACTTCTACAAATTACCAAATTTGATAATATCTTTATAGGGTATGAGTTCCCTCATAAAATATTATAAAACATAACTGAAAAATGTATGTGATTCCTTTAGACACTGAATGAGCATTCATTATCTCACATAATCAGTGAATAGGGAATATCAAAGCTGAATTGGATGTAGGATCATTGGCTAGGCTTACTCACTATATGACTGAATTGCAGCTATACACTATTGAAAGCTATTCAACTTTGAATGTCAGCAAAATGATAGATTACTTAGTTCATGGACCTTTGGGTAATTATGATTAATTGAAACTCTGAATTTTAAATTTGTGCATGTCCCGGTTCTACTATAAAAATAATTAAGCTGGATCTTCATATTAAGATGGCTTATATATTAAGCCCAGAGTTTCAGAGGCAAAAATTATTTACTGTTAGAGTTTCAAGGTCAGTTACTTTATAATAAATAAAGTTTAGTTTTATAAACTGTGGACTGAACAACTCTAAATTCTGTTTCCAAGGAAAATACTGGTGGTGGTTGGGGGGTGCAGTTAGTGCAGTCTTTAAGATATATTAGAAATCTTTATTTTTAAAAATTTATTTATTTATTTATTTATTTTAAAGATTTTATATTTTTATTTGACAGAGAGAGAGACAGCGAGAGAGGGAACACAAGCAGGGGTAGTGGGAGAGGGAGAAGCAGGCTTCCTGCTGAGCAGGGAGCCCAATGCAGGGCATGACCCGAGCTGAAGGCAGTCGCTTAACAGACTGAGCCACCCAGTCCCTATTTATTTGTTTTTTTAATTCAAATATATTTGTTACATATCTTTTAAAAAATGTTTTTGTATTACAGTTATTTCTTTCTACTCTTTTCTACTATACTGATAGCCTTAATTTCAATCAATATTTTTCCTACACCTTTTTCTTAATATCTAACTTGATGGATCTTGTAAAATAAGTGACCTTTCTCCCCTGGGAGGTTTCCAGTATTTCAGCTCAGAACTCTTCAAATGGGAAGTGTGATGAAGCTACTGTAGGAAATTTTTTAAAAAGTTAGTAGCTACTTCTGTTGATATACATGTTTATTTTTTGTTTTTCCTACAGTTCATTTGCAGTTGAACATAATTTATATCTGTTATACTGCTTTAAGTTTACCATTTCTTGACTTTTTTTGAGCTATAACTTTAAAAAAATTTTTTTTAAAGATTTTAATTTCTTTATTTGAGAGAGAGAGAGAGAGATAGAAAGAGTACAAGCAAAGGGGGGGAGCAGGGAGAGGGAGAAGCAGACTCCTCGCTGAGCAGGGAGCCTGATGTGGGACTTGATCCCAGGACCCTGAGATTATGACCTGAGCCGAAGGCAGACGCTTAACCGACTGAGCCACCCAGGTATCCCGAGCTATAACTTGTAGGTAGCATTCCTGGTTCATTTGTTTGGTTTGTCTTATTTTTAATTCCAGATGTCTCCAAATATTTATATAGAAATAAATTTTTGAGACCTGAATAATAATTAATGTGACTGTGATTAAAGCGGCTCATATTTATCAAATACTGCATATTCTGCTGCAGTATATTAATAACATATTTAGAAACATGGTCTGTAAGCTCAATAAATAATTATAAAAATAGTAAGGGATTTAGTACATTATCTGAAATTAATAGAGTTCATCATTTCTTTTTTCTTTTTCTTTTTTTCTTTTTTAAGGTGTCTGAGTCCAGTGGAGAATTTTTTTTTAAGTCATCTGAGCTGTTTGAGAGTCCAGTGTATTTGGAGGAAGCTGCAGATGTACTTTGTATTTTACAAGCAGGTACTGTAATGACTGCTAAGGTACATTACGTTCATAGTTTCTTGTTAAATGGTACCATGTAACTTCTTAACTTGGAAATTGTGTTATTTTATGTAAATATTTTATATATTTTATAAAAATGCACCTTAAAATGTTAAGACAAAAGTGGCTAGTAGTAGGACAATGATTAAGTGAATTATATTATTTCCATAGTATGGCATGTTAAATAGCCATTAACATAGTGTGTTTGAAGGAATTTAATGATCTTTTGGAAAATGGTCGTAATCTGTAAGTGAAAAAAACAAAGGGTAAAATGATAAGTAGAATATAATCCCAATTTTGTTTAAAGTTAAGACAAAACCTGTGGGGGGATTGAAATATTTCAAATTATTAACTTTGAGTGATTGGATTAGAAAGATAGAGGACATAAAAATGCAAAGATTTTCATGAAAATCCCTCTTGCCCACACTGCCCAGTGTCGCAGTGGCAGTGATGCGTGTTGTGCTTTCCAGTCCAGTGGCCCCCGGCCACATGTGCTTACGGATTACTCGAAATATGGCTAGTGGGACTATTTTTTTTAAATTTAATTTGAATTAATTTAAAGATTTTATTTTTTAAATTTTATTTATTTATTTTTAAAGATTTTATTTATTTATTCATGAGAGACAGAGAGAGAGAGAGAGAGAGAAGCAGAGGGAGAAGCAGGCTCCCCGCTGAGCAGGGAGCCTGATGCGGGACTCGATCCCAGGACCCTGGGATCATGACCTGAGCCGAAGGCAGACGCTTAACCATCTGAGCCACCCAGGCGCCCAAAAGATTTTATTTTTAAGTTTTCTCAGGGCACCTGGGTGGCTCAGTTGTTAATTATCTGCCTTCGGCTCAGGTCATGATCCCAGAGTCCTGGGATCGAGTCCTGCATCGGGCTCTCTGCCCGGTGGGAAGCCTGCTTCTCCCTCCCTCTCCCACTCCCCCTGCTTGTGTTCCCTCTCTCGCTGTCTCTCTCTCTCTCTCTGTCAAATAAATTAAAAAAAAAAAAAATCTTTAAGTGATCTCTCCACCCAGGGTGGGGCTCGAATTTGAATTTACAACCCTTAAGACCAGGAGTTGCATGCTCCATCCACTGTGCCAACCAGGCATCCCAATTAGTTTAAATAGCCTCATGTGGCTGGTGGCTATCCTACTGGACAATTCAGCTCTAGACCATTAATTGGTTTTAAATGACATCTGTGAAATGTCAAAAATGCTTATGTATAATACGATGAAATATCACCCCTTAATAGTAACATTGACTTTGTTTTCTTGTAGAGCTCCCTTCCCTGCTTCCTATAGTGGATGTAGCTGAAGCCTTGCTACATGTTAGAAATGGTGCCTGGTTCTTATGTCTGTTGGTGGCCAATGTTCCTGATAGTTTTAATGAAGGTAAATATTATTATAAAATAGGATATTGAAGAGATTTTTTTGGGCAGATACAGGACCTGCTTTTTGAGCTAATGAGAAATATTTATGTGCTTTCATTTGAGATTTTATCTTTGGAAAGTTTATTAGTGAGTATTCATTGTAGAAACGTTGAGAAGATTTCAAAATTGTTTTGAGATTACAAATTTAAGTACGGTGAGTGTGCAAGAAAATTTTTTTGTCACTAGACACCATTGCTATAATAGGACAGTAAAAATACTAAAGAACTAGAAGCTATAATCCTATGCTCATGGAGCAAAGGGAAGAAGACATATATCTGTGAAACATCCAGAGTGCAGTGCAAGATAACATGTAATCAGAAATAGCAGCAATCAAACCCTTTGTGTTTTAGCCTTATTGCTGTCAGTTTGCAGAAAAGTTGAAATTGAGAAAAATCAACTGAAATTTTCACCTCTATTTCAAACTACTACTGATTGGAGATTGTTGTTTGGGTCTGTGTGATATAAAAATAAAAACATTTTTGAGCAAGGTTGTGAATTGGGAGCCAAAGAGGAAAAAAACACTGGATGTGGCAGTCATAATTTCTCGTTTTGTCACTCACTTTTTGGGTAATCATCAAGATACTTATCATCTATAAAATGAGATATTAATAATAACATTTCCCTTATATTTCTAAGAGATTTATTGAATATCGCAAGATATATAAAAGTCTTTTGTAAAAACTGTGCTAGTGCTGATTTTCTGTCTACGTGTTCTGTCAGTTACTGAGAGAGTAGTGCTGATGTCTCCAAACAGTTTCCTCCAAACAAAATCTCCTTTCATTTTGTCAGTTTTTGCTTCATTAATTTTGAAGCTGTGTTTGGGTCCATGTACATTTAGGATTGTTATATCTTTATGATGAGTTGAGCCTTTTTCTTTTTCATTATGATATGTCCTTCTTTATCCCCGGTAATATACTTTCTTTTGAAGTCTGCTTTATTAATACAGCTGTAGCAGCTTACAATTAGTGTTTGCGTGGTATATATCCATCTTTTTGAAAAGTCTGTATCTTTAAGGTGAGTTTCTTGTAGACAAGTATAGTTGAATCTTGTTTTTTTAAAAAAATTTAGTTATGGTTTCTGCTTTTTAATTGGAGAGTTTAGGCCATTTACATAGACCATTTAATGTGATTATTGTGGTGGTTGGATTTAAGTGTATCATATTGCTTTTTGTTTTCTGTTTGTTTCCTTTTCCTTTCTTCATTTGGATTGAAATTTTTAGGATTCCATTTTATCTCCACTATTGTCATATTAGCTATACGTCTTTGCTTAATTTTTTTCTTTTCATTCTTATTTCTTCATTTGTTGTTGTCAGGTTTAAAGTCTGCATCTTTGGGGCACCTGGGTGGCTCAGTCAGTTAAGTGTCTGACTTTTTTTTTTTTTAAGATTATTTATTTGAGAGAGAGAGTGTGAGTGGGGAGAGGAGCAGAGGGAGAGGGACAAGCAGACTCTGAGCTGAGTGTGGAGCCCAAGGTGGGGCTTGATCCCACAACCCTGAGATCATGCCTGAGCTGAAATCAAGAGCCGGTCACTCAATTGACTGAGCCACCCAGGTGCCCCAAGCAACTGACTCTTGACCTCAGTTCAGGTCTTGATCTCAGGGTCATGAGTTTAAGCCTTGTGTTAAGCTCCACGCTGGATATGGAGCCTACTTAAGAAAAAATAAATAAACAAAAAAAATAAAGTATGCAACTTTAATTTATGGCAGTCTACTTTTAATGATTTTCTACCTCTTTACATATAATGTAATATACTTCTATTTCCCCCTCCTGTCCTTTATGCTACTGTTGTCATAGATTTTACTTCAACATGTTACAAGACTCAGAATACATTGTTACTACTTTTGCTTTAAACGGTTAATTATATATATATGTATAAAATTTTATTTTAGAGTGAGAGTGTGAGTGAGGGGAAAAGGGCAGAGGGAGAGGGAGAGAGAGAATCCTAAGCAGCCTCAACGCTCAGCGAGGAACCCGACATGGGACTCAGTGTCACGACCCTGAGATCATGAACTGAGCCAAAATCAGGTCTGACGCTTCATAGACTGAGCCATCCAAGTGCCCCACTTCATTCCTTTTTGTAGCTCCACATTTCCATCTGGTATAATTTCCCTTTAACATGTCTTGCAGTTCAGGTTTGATGGCAACAGACTTTTCCAGCTTTTAAAATTTTATTTATTTTTATTTTTTAAAAGATTTTATTTTTAAGTAATCTCTACACCCAATGAGGGGCTCGAACTTAACCTGGAAATTGAGAGTCACATGCTTTACTGATTGAGCCAGCCAGGTGCTGCTTTCCAGTTTTTTTTTAATCTGAAAAACAAAACAAAACAAACAAACCTGATTTTGTCTTCATTCTTCAAAGATATTTTTCACTGGGTATAAAATTTTAGGTTGACATTTTCTTTTAGCTCTTTAAAGATGCCATTCTGTTGTCTGTGGTGGTTTTGATTTCTGTTCCTTTGTGTATAATATTTGTTTTTTTCTCTGGCTGCTTTTATTTATTTTTTCTTTCTGGCTACTTTTAAGATTTTCTCTTTTCCACTGATTTTCAGAAATTTGATTATGATGGGTCTCGATATGATTTTCTTTGTATTTATCCTGCTTGAGCTTCTGTGATTATAGTTTCATCAAATTTGAAAAAAAATTTCTTCAAATATATTTTTGTCTTCCATTTTCTTTTTCTTTGAGACTGTAATTATATTTGACTACTTGATATTGCCCCACAGGTCACTGTTCATTTTTTAAGTCTCTTTTCATTCTGTGCTTTATTTTAACCAGTTTCTATTGCTGGGCTTTCAAATTCCCTGATCATTTTCTTCTATAGTGTCTATTCCACATAAATGATTAATTCAAAGGCTGAAGAAATTGTTTCTAACATCTTACTTGAAAGATTAAAGTAATAGTGGCTATTAAATGTTCAGTTTGCAGGGGTCTGATAAAAAATGGAGAACGACAAGATGAAGAAAGTCTTGGAGGAAGGCGCAGGACAGATGCACTACGCTTCTTATGTAAAATGAATCCTTCTCAGGCCCTCAAAGTTCGAGGGATGGTGGTAGGAGATCTTATTATTTTTATGAGACAAAAGCCTTTGTATTATGATCAGAAACTTGCCCAAGGTGGTTTTAGAATCTTGCAGCAATTTGGAATTATAATTATATACTGGATATATTATTACTGTCCTCTCTGGGTTTTTATGTTTTGGGATATGTCTTCTTCTAAACTTTAGAAGCTTTAAAACATCTAAACACTGAAGTGTCTGGCCCTTTTCCTTATGATTCTCAGTTCAGTTTGTTTTCTTTGCTGTGTTAGGTGGAAGAATGTCACTTGCCAGGTCTTGGAGTGGCTTTGACGTTGGATCATACTAAAAATGAAGCTACTGAAGATGGAGTGAGTGACTTGGTTTGTTTTGTTAGTGGTTTGCTTCTTGGAACAAATGCGAAAGTCCGGACTTGGTTTGGAACTTTTATCCGAAATGGACAGCAGGTGAGGGTTTAAAGATCTTATAGGCTAAGAATCAGGATATTTTGGCAACTAGTAAAAGAGAAAGAAGCACTTCTAGAATGATGTCATTAGACCAGTTGTTCTCAATATTTTAGTCTCAGGAACTCCTGACTTTTTAAATCCTGGGGGTTACTAAAGAGCTTTTGTTTATATGCTTTTATCTGTTGATATTTAACATATTAGAAACGAAAACTGAGGGCGCCTGGGTGGCTCAGTCATTAGGCATCTGCCTTCAGCTCGGGTCATGGTGCCAGGGTCCTGGGATCAAGCCCCACATGGGGCTCCCTGCTTGGCGGGAAGTCTGCTTCTCCCTCTCCCACTCCCCCTGCTTGTGTTCCCTCTCTCACTGTGTCTCTGTCAAATAAATAAATAAAAATCTTAAAAAAAAAAAAAAAGAAAACTGAAAACTTGGAAATATTTACTTAATTTATTTACTTTTATTTTTTTATTTTTAAAGATTTTATTTATTTATTTGAAAGAGAGAGAGAGTGAGAAGGAGCAGGGAGGAGGGAGAGGGAGAAGCAGACTCTCTGCTGAGCAGGGAGCCCAGTGTGGGGCTCGACCCCAGGACTCCGGGATCATGACCTGAGCCAAAGGCAGACACTTAACCGACTGAACCACCCAGGCACCTCTACTTAATTCATTTAAAAATAATAATAACTGTATTAAATATGAACATATTTTTAATGAAAAATAACCATATTTTCCAAAAATTTAGTGAGAAGAGTAGTATTGTTTTACATTCTTGCAAATCTCTTTAATGTCTGGCTTAATAGAACCTTTGGAAAGCTATATTGTATGCTTGTGAGAAAATGAGAGTAGAAGCGGCCAATAATATTTAAGGAAATGCTTTTGACCTCTGGACCCTCTGAAAGAGTTCTGGGAATCTCTAGGGTTTTGGATTAGATTTGTCATCAAAATAAGTTATTATAGTCTGTAATTTTAATATATATTTTTTATTGTGGTAAATACACATGACATGAAATTTACTGTTTTAATCCTTTTTAAGTGTATAGTTCAGTGGCATTCACAGTATTTTGCAACCATCATCACTGTTCATTTTCAGAACTTTTTCATCATCTCAAACAGAAACTCTGTATCCATTAAATAATAATTCCCCATTCCTCCTTCCTTCCAGCCCCTGGTAACTTTTTTCTACTTTCTATCTCTATGAATTTGACTGTTCTAGGTACCTCATATAAGTGGAATCACACAGTATTTCTCTTTTTGAGTTTGGCTTGTTTTAGTTATCATGTTTTCATTTTTTTTTTTTTTAAGTTTTATTTATTTATTTGACAGAGAGAGACACAGCGAGAAAGGGAACACAAGCAGGGGGAGTGGGAGAGGGAGAAGCATGCTTCCCCCGCAGAGCAGGGAGCCCGATTCGGGGCTCGATCCCAGGACCCTGGGATCATGACCTGAGCTGAAGGCAGACACTTAACCAACTGAGCCACCCAGGCACCCTATCATAATGTTTTCAAAGTCCATGCATGTTGTAGCATATATCAGAATTTCTTTCTTTTTCAAGGCTGAATATTATTCCATTGTATGTATATACAAATACTATTTGTTTATTCATCTATTGATGAATATGTATTACATTTTGCAACAGTTTTTAAGTTATAAAATATTTTACTTTTTCAAAGAACATTTCGTGGTGGAGCACCTGGGTGGCTCAGTCAGTTAAGCATCTGCCTTTGGCTCAGGTCATGATCTCAGGGTCCTAGGATCGAGCCCCGCATTGGATTCCCAGCTTAGCAGGGTGTCCGCTTCTCCGTCTCCCTCTGTCCCTCTGTCTCTCTCTCAAAATAAACAAATAAAATCTTAAAAAAGAAAAAAAAAGAACATTTCATGGTAACTCTGTAAGTAGAGTTCGTATGAAGGACTCTGTGCAGAATGATTTTTATCTTGTTGAAAAAAGTGAATTAGACAGTACTGCCTGGTCCTCCAGTCATTTTTTATGCTTCTGGCTCACCATACTTTTCTATATCCAAATTCTACTTTATTTCTAGCCCATTTGAGAACTATTTTTTTTTTTTTTTGAGAACTAATTTAAGCTTTGCTTTTTAAGGGAACTGAACATTTATTGTATGCTTTCTATGTGTCAGGCACTGTGTTAAGCATTTTGGTATGTTCATCTTGTTTGTAATTGTCCTTTGTGTGAGTAAATTTCTCTTATTTATACCTAATGCTATTAAAAATGCAGACATCATATTTTACTTAGAAACATTCTAAAAATGACTAATGTTTGCCTGGTTTTTTACAGTTTAGAACTGCTTTCATACGTATTTTTTTGTTCATTCATCTATATAAAAGATATTGAGTGCTTGCTATATGTAAGGCACAGTGGTAGGCCCTGCCAAGTAATAGATGACCAAGACATGATCCTTGCCTGAAGAACTGTGAGGGTGATAGATAGATTTGTGAACTAATTACAACACCCTTGGGAGTTAAATATTATTAATAAAATATTCACTTCCTTGTCATTAAGGAAAGTGGGGTTCAGAGAGGTAAGCGTACATAATCAATGGCTAAGTTATTGTTTAAACCCAAGATGTTCTGTCTCCAAAATCTGAGCACTTTCTGCTGTATCAGAGATGACTCCTTTAGTCATTTTGTATTTGAAAGTTTAATGTTTAACCATTTAAATGATAGTTTACAGTTCAAATTGTCATTAATTTAGTGTTTTCTGTGCAGCCAATCCAGATTAAGGTGAGTAGAGTATTCTTCAAAGGAATCAGTGAATTTTGAGTTTGCTCATTTAGTTAAAATGAGATTCTGCAGTTCTGACAGCCTCTTCAAATGGGTCAGTTTTAAATGTTTAACAGGGGAGTTTCGTTTGAGCATCCTTAAGTGCTCCATGCTTCCTTCCTTTTGTGGTCCATATTTTTTACAGAGAAAAAGAGAGACCAGTAGTTCTGTCCTTTGGCAAATGAGAAGGCAGCTTCTTCTGGAGTTGATGGGCATTCTTCCCACAGTAAGAAGTACCCGCATTGTGGAAGAAGCTGATGTGGAGATGGAGCCCAATGTGTCTGTGTATTCGGGGCTGAAAGAAGAGCATGTTGTGAAAGCCAGTGCACTCTTACGTCTGTACTGTGCTTTGATGGGGATCGCTGGACTCAAGTATTCAATAATTTGATATTTTACCTTTTTATCATTTTACTTTCTTGTTTCTAATCCCAAGAAAGTGAGCCAAAGGCCTTTTATTCTGAGGATTTGGGTTTTCTGTTGGGCTTAGGCAGTGGGCTGGCCTATATTAAGAGTAAAGTCCTAAGGCAAAAACGTTCCCAGGTGGGATGTATCCATCTATTTTTGTCAGATTGTAAATAGAATTATGTGAATATGGGAGGGGCCAGAGCAGTTTAAGAAAACCTGTGACTTTACCACAGCTTGAAATGACTAGAGTGAATGATCTGTGAGTGATACTTTATTGAGCCCATGCAGTTAGTTGAAGTAAATCTCTTCTGTTTACTTTCACAACTGAGATCACAGATTATTTAAAATTGATATATAGTGATTATTAAGCACAGGGTTTCTTATGGAGTCACTGCACTACATCCTTTTGAATAATGTCCTCAACCGTTATACATACAGTCCTCACTTTGCATGTCTCTGAATTTCACTAACCTCAGCTTAGCATTGGCTTAGTTAAATAACACTGTTCCCCCAACAGCTAATATATCAGTTACCATGATACATTGACCAAATAATTATATGAAATACAAATTTTGCCCAGAGCTCTTTTTTTTTTTTTTTAAGATTTTATTTATTTATTTGAGAGAGAGAGAATGAGAGAGAGCACATGAGACGGGGGAGGGTCAGAGGGAGAAGCAGACTCCCCGTCCAGCAGGGAGCCCGATGCGGGACTCGATCCAGGGACTCCAGGATCATGACCTGAGCTGAAGGCAGTTGCTTAACCAACTGAGCCACCCAGGTGCCCTGCCCAGAGCTCTTCAAGCCACAAGATACTCTGTGAATAGCAGATGCACCTCATTTCTTTCTTTCTTTCTTTCTTTCTTTCTTTCTTTCTTTCTTTCTTTCTTTCTTTCTTTCTTTCTTTCTTTC